>NW_026705086.1:0-125001 GCF_029867415.1 Vicia villosa
GGATATAAGGCTCAAAATTTTATTTATCCCACCCCTTTCTCCTTGATGTTCTCCAGATCCTAAAAATTCTACTAATCCAATGGATGTGCTTTGTTTGCAAGAGAATCGTTTCAGTTTCGATGTTGAGCAGAAGCCTTAATAGAGATCCAAGCATTGATGAAAATATTGTGAAGATCCAAGCATGGATGCGAAGCTTTGATGATTTAGCAGTCACCAGATTATCCATTGTATTTAGCCTTTGTTTTTATCCCTTATTTTTGCATGAACCAATTCTTTTGAATTTGATCCATCGGGATGCCCTAAATTTTGCCTAAGTCGTTTTCTTCTTTTTTTTTTATTCATGGAATTTTTTTGACTTAGCGGGCGCTCTTTCTCCTTCTTCTTTTGAATACTCCTTTTGAGATTGATCCTTGGATATTGAATATTGTGACTGCTATGTTGATTTTGATTTGTAAGCTTCGCCTTTGATACTTCCTCGATCTTGAATATTGTAATGAGGAAGAAGGTGTTGTAAATGTTACCTCCATTGCTTTCTCAATCTTGGATGAATGCGAGGAAGAAGATATGCTTGAACCTTATGCTTGGATTGACTGATTCTCTTGACAACTAAAATACATCATTGAGTTAGTTGAAATCTACCCTGCCCCTGGTTAAAATCAAGGTTCTTTTGAAAAGTAGAAACAAACTCCAACTCCTGGCTCGAGGGGGTAACGAGGGATTAACATCCTTATATCTCCACTGTTTGGGAATGGAAACAATGCCTGTACATCCTCGGTTCAGTCTTACCTTGAAAGCATATGTTTAGCGAGACTTAGTTATTTGTAATCGTCATTCTCCCTCAGGTTTGTTAATACTCTTAGATTTGAAATTGAAAATAGAATAGAAGCGTACGAGTGGAAAGTCGTAGTAATGCAAGAGCGGAGCGAAAGAATTGATTTCAAAACATGCATGATTATTGTATTGAATTACTATTCGAAAAGGTACAACGTTTTACATCAAATAGCGTTTTGTGATCGTAGGAAATACACCTAGAAAGATACACCTATTAATCCTAAGGGCAATCTCCTTTGTGAATCCGTCGACTTTGTTTTACTCCTTAGTTCGTGGACTTGTAGAAGTAGAAGGTGACCTCGAATTCCCCTTGGGCACGTCAAACCTATCGGGAACAAATTGCTTGTTAGCGGTGGGTTTTCGTCATATAGGAACTTCATGAGTTTCCTTTGACTGAAGCTCTTTTGCTTTTTTTTTTTTAGGATAGTATCACACCATTGCAACCTTCGAAGTTTGTAGATTGATAGAGAGAATGCCTATGACCCTTTTGCCCCTTGGTGCGGAGTTAACATATGTCGGCTTCCCTCCATCGTAGTTAGCATCTTTGTTCAGAGTCTTGCCCCAGTTGGACAAATCCTTGCCCCCAGGTTATCGTAGAGCGTCCTTGAAAGTTTGATATGTTCTAAGATGGACCCCTTTATGATTAGATACATCTTGAGTGTATCTATGAGGGAACTCTTTGTTGAACTAATCTTTGCTCGATGAAAACCTTTATTGTATTTGTAATCTTGTTATGACAAGGCATGGACACGTGGTTGGCATAGCGGAAGACATCCTCTTTTTTTTTAGTAAGACCAAGATCTTTTATTCTCCTTTCTCCATAGTTTTTTTTTTTTTTTTGGAGTTTCGGGAAACCGGCTAGCACGGTTGGTATGGATGCGGGCGAAGATAGAAATGCAAATGCGAATGTATGAGTGCATGAAAATGCAAATGCACGCGTAAGCGATAGACTCCTTATATTGTGACTCCATGTATGCAATGCAGACGTGTAACATATGATCCTAGGGATAGCCTTAGAGGCGACATTAGACCCTATTGAAATTCTTGCGAGATAGATGTTATGACATGCCAATGGAAATCCCTTAGATTCGGGAGTATGTAGAAGGTAGCGGCTGGTGACCATTCAAGACAGTCACTAAATCTCATGGCCATATAGAGGCCAATCAACGTGTACCAATGAATTTGTCCCTCGTGGGAAGGTTCTCTATGCGGAACACAACCTATCTAAGGACGATATGGACGAAGAGAAATCCCTACAGGCTAGGGATGTGATGTGTAAATGGAGATCCCAAACTCTACAAGTTAGAGGGTGCGCGGGAATAAGCATGGAGTGACCGTTCAGGACAGTCACTAGATTTCATAGCCATCGAGAGGCCAATCGAACGCATGCTAGTGAAGTTGTCCTTCGGGGAAGGACGCGTCATTGTGAAAACACGTGGATGTAACAGAAAATCCCTATATGCTAGGGAGTACGTAGTAGCAAGCACGGGGTGACCGTTCGAGACAGTCACTAGATCGCATGGCCATCGAGGGGCCAATTGACGTGCGTTAATGGAAATGTCCTTCGTGGGAAGGACGCGTCGTTGTAGATACAAGGATATAAAAGTAAAGTCCCTACAGGTTAGGGAATGCATGGATGGTGATGTCCTTCGTGGGAAAGACGTGGTCTTTAGAAATTTGAGTCCCTACAGGCTAGGGACCACGTAGGGATACCTGCAAAATTGAACGGATAGATATTCGAAGTATATAAATTGCAAACACATAAAGAGCACAGCAGCACAAAAGTCCTAGGTTCATAGGTTCGACGTAGCGGCTCTAGGGAGCCTACCCTTTTTTTGGGAGTGTTCTAGAAGGTCTCATGGGGTCGTTCGTAGCCTCCGAGACTTTTTGTCTCTTCGGATTTTAGAACAACTCATTTTATCCATGAGGTTCGAATTTTTGGGATAGGTTCCCGGAGAGATCAGCTAAGTATCCAGTCCAGCCCTCCACAAAGTCAAGCTTCGTTTCGGACCTTTCCAAATACCTAACCCACTCCGAGTGGAGTTATCAGTGAGACTCGTAAGGCGATTCATGTCCCCTTTTGGTCTCAAAGTTAACTCCCACACTTAAGGTTTAACAACAATTTTATATAACCCAACAGATATAGTAGGAAAAAATATATTCATTTAAATAAATATTTAATTAAATTGCGGTGATGAAATTGCGAAGGAAAATAAATAAATAAATAAATAAATAAATAAAATTTAAATATTTAAGAACTAACCTTGGAATCCGCCCGCTTGCAGTTTTGAGAATGCATTAAAGCAGCGATTATTTAAATAAATATATTTATTTAACTAACATAAATAGTTGGAAAGAATAAATGAATAAATAAGAATTTAAATATTTACAAAAATAAATAAACCCTAAAAATGGCTAATTAGCCAAACCCTGACAATTTCGCCAAAAACCTAAACCGTTTGCCACAAACCTAAACCTAAACCCTCTCAAGCCTTAGGAGCATAGTAATTCACCATTAAGTGTGTCCCCAGCAGAGTCGCCAGCTGTAGCAACCTGCCTAAAAATTTAAACTTAGAGAGTCGCCACCTATTCTGAAGGGCGAATAGGAAACCCTACGTAGTTAAGAGATCAGGGTAAGATACTATATTCAGGTCGAGGGAAGGTGTTAGGCACCCTCAACCCTTTCCTATTGGCTTTGAATCTAAGGTAAAGGTTTATGGCTAACTGTTAAGGTTTTATAGCTAATGAAGTGGAAAGGGCAAAATTGAGATTTGAAGTGAATTGCGATTTTAGGGTGGGGGACTCGCCTTGTTGCCAAGTGCCTACGTACCTCCTTAGGGAGGATCAGAGTCTACGTAGTTCGGGGACAGGGTTGTACGCCTTAGAATTGAATTTGAATGTATTTGAACTTGATTTGAAATGCGAAGTTCGAAGGTATTTTGAATTACCTTATCGTAGTTGTGAACATCGCAGAATTGAAGAGATGAAAATCCGTGGTTTGTGGTTTAGTGTTTTAAATGTTTTGGGCGTACAACCCTGATTTTTATTCGTTACCATTAACCGCAATGATCAATAGATTCGATCACCATAGTTAACAGATTAGTAAAGGATTGCTGGCAATTCTAATCGATTGATTCGATTATCACTTTTAGCAAATTGATGTATTTTAATTATTAATTTATTAATTTATCGTTACCCCTCATAATCGATAGATTCGATTACAAATAATAACGAATTGATAAGGGGAAATATACTAATCATCATAACCAATAAGATGGTTAAAACCATTTAGCAAAAGTAAGTTTATTTTAATTTATAGGATTTGATTAATTAAATTAATCGATTATTAACCATCGCGACCAATAGATTTAGTCGAAACGAATAATAAATTAAATCCTAATATCCTTGGCCAAAGGGCTAATGGGATTGATCAAACCCTAATGAATTGATAACAATCTCCTAAGGTTTTTTTGTTGCTTTTTATAATTAAAATTAATTTAATTAAATCGGATTAATCGGGAAAATAATCGGGAAGATAATTTTAACTTAATCATTTTTCTAATTATGTATTCTAATCCTAATTTAAATAAATAAATTAAACTAAATACAATTTACTATCATTTGATTTAAATAACTAAATAATAATAAAATAAAGGCTAAGAGAACCTGGCTCCAATCTGGTGTTGTTGCCTTTGAATGCCCATGGTAAGCCTTGCAATCCTGGTACGTTAGATTGGATTGTAGGAGATCCGGTGGTGGGAGGACGAAGGTGCACCGTATGCATGCAGCGCCTAGCTACATGGGATCCACGGACAAGAAAATGCAAGAAAATATTTGTGCACTAGCAGGGATCGAACCCTGGTTTTCAAGGATGCAAATCTCTTCACTTGGCCAAATGGGCTGCACATGTTATTTGTTAATACATCACCTTGATATAAATAAATAATAAGAAACCTAGTGAGTGGTTGAAGTCAAACGCGGGTCCCAGGCCATCCATGCGCAGCCAATCAAGACGGAGAGAGAAACTAGAAAGTTTGACCAGCCAGACGGACCAATCCCATGAAGACACGCAATCGTCTTCTTCATGGGGGCTGCATGAATCGTGAAATGCTCTTCCATGGTGCAAAAAACGCAGCTCCCTCCTTCATCTTCTCATGATCATAACTCCCTCGATTCTCCACGAAATCAAACAAAATTTGAACCAAAATTGTAGTACTAAATGCCATGAACACAACCATCATTAATTTGGAGCAAATAACACGCTATATCATGTATTAAATCGTCCTCAAAGTCACGGTTTCATGGTGTTTCAATAACATAAACACAAAATTTAATTAGGACAAAATAATGTTATCTTAACAAATAAATTACCCAGATCTCATAATTACTATGTTCTGAAATCAATGGTGCCTTCAATTTGTCTTTAAAATGTTTGGAACCATGAACACAAATGCTTTGTGTTCCTTTGCCCTAACAATGGTGATTCAAGCTCTTGGCCCCAAAAACTGTAAATAAATACTCAAATCGCATCTAAAACATCATACAAACTTATTAGGGATATTAGTTTTAATTGAAACAAGCTACAATTAAAAAACGATAATGAACATAACTTAAAGAAACACGGAAGTGTATATAACTGTATGATGAGTATGGGACTGTTCAAAGGATCCCCCTTACCTCTCCTTACCTCTAGAATAAGATGGAACGCCTTCAAGAGCTCTGAGGAGGCCTCCCTATTAGGATTCGAATTTTGACAAGTTTATGTGATTTTTGCATCCTTTAGAACCCTTGCCTCCTTCTCCTTTTTCGTCCTCCCCTTGTGTGCTGAGTATTTTAGAATATATATGAGTGTCTTTAGGGTTAACTAATGGGCTTGAATCTTTGGCTTTTTGGAGAAATATAAAATTGATTCAAGAATATATGATTTTTTCTATTTTTGCCTTCAATCTTGAGTTAAACCTTTCTCATCCTATTATCACTAATTTTTATCAAAAATAATAATATTTGGATTATTGGATTTGATTTGGCAATTTAATCTTTGATTAAAACAAGTTATTTTATATTTTATATGAATTATTAATATTTAATTGAACTAAAATTCAAATAAATAAAAATAAATATTATAAACATAAAATAATTATTTTAAGAATCATTATAAGGCCCATGGTTAAATTTGACATCCATATCTTAGGCCCTATTTAATCATAAACTCCAAATCCATCACTTTGGTTTCTATGAGTTTCTAGAATTTTAGCCAACTTCTTCCGATCATATCTCTCTTGTTTTTAATCACATGAAAGTGATTTTGACCACTTTGGAAAGCTTAATGTGTCCTATAAATGATGCCTTTGGTTTCATCTCAATTGAAACTTCCATACTCGAGTTGTGAGCTTTGACCCAAAAGGTGTTTTTGTTGACCCTCGTGGAGGACCTATAATGTTTTCGTCCATATCTCCCAAACGGTGCGTTTCTTGATTCCGGGCCCAACATCAAAGTTTTAGAGGATGAAATTTCCTTGAGAACAAGCTTTGGTTGAGAAATTTATGATACTCCGTGTGAAAGTTATGACCAGTCAAAGTTGTGTTGACTTTCTCCTAAAGAAACCCTAATTTGAACCTTTTGCATTTGTTCATTTCTGAGTTTCTATTGATGGATCATGATCAACCTTTGACTAAATGATGGATATAACCTCACATACTTGATGTTGACCAAAAATCTTGAAGTTTGACTGTATTTTGACTATAGTTGACTTTTAGGTCATCATAGTCGATTATTGGTCATCTGAGCCATGCGCGTGGACTCCTTGGAATAGAAGCTTAATAATTGACATGAGGATACTTTGAGATATACGAGACACCTGGAGACCCATTTGAGACTTTAAAGATTCAGATTCTTTTGATAAGACGCAAACCCTAGCCTTGAGACCCTCAATTAGAAGAAAGTGACTTGAACGGTCCTTTGAACCTATAGCCATTGAAGATGAATAGAGGAGACCTTGACTGAACATAGGAGGGCAAATTTTGGGGTATGACAGATTCCTTCGAGAACGGTGACCGGGTGGCGTATGTGTATTGATTATATGAGGTTGAACCAAGCAACAAGAAAAGATCACTTTCCATTACCTTTTATGGATCAAATGTTAGAGAGGTTAGCCGGAAGAAATTTCTATTGTTTCTTGGATGGTTATTCGGGATACAATCAAATATCAGTGAATCCGGCGGACCACGAGAAAACTGCTTTTACATGTCCTTTTGGCGTTTTTGCATACCGAAGAATGCCATTTGGACTATGTAATGCTCCTGCAACATTTCAAAGGTGCATGCAAGCTATCTTCTCTGATTTGATCGAGAAAAGCATTGAGGTGTTCATGGATGATTTTTCTGTGTACGGGTCGTCATTTGACTTGTGCTTGAAAAACCTTGATGTGGTGATGGAGAGATGCATTGAAACAAATTTGGTTCTCAACTGGGAGAAATGCACTTTCATGGTGACGGATGGGATTGTTCTTGGCCACAAGGTTTCTTCAAAGGGGCTTGAGGTCGATCCGGCAAAAATTGAAGTTATTGAAAAGCTTCCCCCTCCGGTGAATGTGAAAGGCATAAGGAGCTTCTTGGGACATGCTGGGTTCTATAGAAGATTCATCAAGGATTTCTCCAAGGTCGCAAAGCCTTTGAGTAGTTTGCTCAACAAAGGTATGGAATTTAATTTTGATGAATCATGTCTAAATGCTTTCCTAGAACTTAAAGCAAATTTGACTACCACACCCATAATTGTCGCTCCTAATTGGTCGCTTGAGTTTGAACTCATGTGCGATGCGAGTGACTATGCAGTTGGTGCGGTCTTAGGCCAAAGGAAGAACAAACAATTCCATGCTATACATTATGCGAGCAAAGTTTTAAATGAGGCACAGGTTAACTATGCCACTACCGAAAAAGAATTGCTCGCAATTGTATTTGCATTGGAAAAGTTTTGCTCTTACCTCATTGGTTCTAAAGTGGTGTGTTATACTGATCATGCCGCAATCAAATATCTTCTCACCAAGCATGATTCAAAACAGAGGCTTATTCGGTGGATTCTTTTGCTTCAAGAATTTGATCTTGAAGTGAAAGATAAGAAAGGTACAGAAAATTTGATTGCGGATCATTTGTCTCGGTTAGTGAATACCGAGGTGACAAACAATGAAAAAGAGGTGAGGGAAGAATTCCCCGATGAAAAACTGTACATGGTACAAGAAGTTAGACCCTGGTTTGCAGATATGGCTAATCACAAAGCATCTGGCTGGATACCGGAGGATCTAACTTGGAATCAAAGAAAAAAGTTTTTAAACGATGCTAATTTTTATGTTTGGGATGATCCTCACCTGTTTAAGTTGAGTAGTGACAATCTTTTGAGAAGATGTGTCGCGGATGAGGAGACAAAAAGCATTTTGTGGCATTGCCACAATTCGCCTTATGGTGGTCATTTTAATGGTTTGCGTACGGCCACAAAAGTCCTTCAATCGGGATTTTGGTGGCCTACTTTGTTCAAAGATGCTTACCACCATGTTGCCTCATGCGACAATTGTCAACGAACTGGTGGAATAGGGAAAAGAGAGGAAATGCCCCTCCAAAGTATTGTAGAAGTAGAAGTATTTGATTGTTGGGGCATTGATTTTGTTGGACCATTCCCTTCCTCAATGTCAAATGAATACATCTTGGTAGCTGTGGATTACGTGTCTAAGTGGGTGGAAGCGATTGCTTCACCCAAAGCGGATGGTAAGACCGTGATAAAGTTTTTGAAGAAAAATATATTTTCGCGGTTTGGTTCGCCAAGAGTGATAATTAGTGATGGTGGATCTCATTTCTGTAATGCTCCGCTTGAAAAAGTGTTGGAGCAATATGGAGTAAAGCACAAGGTAGCTACTCCATATCATCCACAAACTAATGGGCAAGTTGAGAGGACCAATAGAGAGATTAAGAGAATTCTTGAGAAAACTGTGTCTAGCTCTAGGAAGGATTGGTCAATGAAGTTAGATGAAACCTTGTGGGCGTATCGGACCGCTATCAAAGCACCGATCGGTCTTACACCATTCCAAATGATGTATGGTAAAAGTTGTCACCTTCCCGTAGAACTAGAGCATAAGGCATATTGGGCCTTGAAGCTTTTAAATTTTGACCACAAGTTGTGTGGAGAGAGAAGAAAAATTCAACTAAATGAGTTGGAAGAGATGAGATTGCATGCCTATAAGTCTAATTCGATTTACAAGGAAAAGACCAAATTCTATCATGATAGTAAGATTAGAATTAAGGACTTTAAGGTAGGGCAATTAGTTTTACTCTTCAATTCCCGGTTAAAACTTTTTCCGGGAAAGTTGAAGTCAAAATGGTCCGGACCGTTTTTGGTCAAAGAAGTGAGAAGCCAAGGGGCTATTGTGATAGAGGACCAAAAATCAAACCAAGAGTGGGTAGTAAATGGTCAGAGGTTGAAGGTTTATCGAGGAAGCGATTTTAATCGTGAAACTTGTGTTTTATCGTTTGGCGATCCTTGATTGCCTTTGACCGTCAAGCTGACCGACGTTAAACAAAGCGCTCTTGGGAGGCACCCCCAGTTGTATATATTCACTTGTATTTGTGTTCTTTGTGCAGGTGGGATTTTTGAGTTGTCGTCGAGCCAGAAACGATCTACCGGTATTTTTGGGCGTGCTGAAACAATGCAGTTTTTCTGCTGTTTCTGGTGTAGCGCGCGTCGCACCCATATGCGCGCGTCGCGCGCTATGTGAACTCAAGGACCCCCTTTCAGGCAGAGATGAGGGCGCGTCGCGCCTATTCTGCGCGCGTCGCGCGTTGTACGTATTTTTGAAAAAAAAATTAATTTTGTTTGGGCCCACCCATGCTGGGCCCGACCCGGTTTCGTGGCAGAAGAGGTTCTTAGGGTTTTTGGAGGTTTTGCCTCCATTCTTCCCTTTCTCCTCTTTGTTCAAAGAAAAGAAAAACAACACACACACTTGCTCTTTTAATTCTTGCATTTTCCTCACTAAATTTCGTCTCTCTACCATCATCAATCATCAAGGTTTGTTCTTCTTCTCTTATCTTTCCATTAACTAAGTTTTAGTTGTTAGGTTTTTAGATTTAGGAATATTTTGAATAATTTTGAAAAACTAGGGTAGAAAACAATCGTTTGCTGTATCTTTTGCTTTCTGGAACCTTTGGAAGGGAGGAGAAGCTTGTCTCCTCTTCTATTTTATAGTTTTTGAAGGAATTTTTCGGGGTTTCGCAGAGCGCGCGTCGCGCCCTGTTCAGCGCGCGTCGCGCCCTGGGTTAAACTTTGAATTTTTTTTATGCATTCTGTGAAGTTGTATAGGGTCTGTTTTGTGATTGATGATGAATGTGGATTGATGTAAGCTATTAAAATAGAGGTTATGCTAACTTTGTTTCAATTTTTGTGTGTTTTGTTTGATTGGAAATTGTGCAGGAATGGCACCCTTTTTGAAGAGAAAGAAGACTGGTTCTAGTGAGGGATCTTCCTCACAAGCTGGCAGGTTTGATCGGACGAAGTTTCTAGGTCCGGAGCAAGAGGCGAGGTACCATGAGCTCGAAAGCCGAGTTGTGTGGAGTGAACGCACTGTGGTTCCTATTGACCACGGCCTCTTCCAAAGGGCGTGGACTGCTTTGTCTGAAACATGCTGGGACAAGTTGTTCACTCCACCAAAATTCTATCAGGTGGAGATTGTCAGAGAATTCTACGCAAACGCCTTGCCTCCGAGCGGTTGGTCAGGTACTGAAGCTTACCCGTTTAAAACATGGGTGAGAGGTAAGGCCATTGATTTTAGCAAAGAGGCTATTTTTGATTTTCTGGATAACCCTCTTGCTTTGGTAGAAGAGTGCCAGTACCATCCCAGGTTGAATAGAGGAAACTGGGACGTGGAGAGTATTAGGGAGAGGATTTGCAGGACTGGTTTCACCTATACTCTGACTAAAGCTGGGCTGCCAAAGACTTTTACTCGTAGTCAGTTGACGGAGGAGGCTCAGTTGGTGACTTCGGTGGTCCTTTACAACATTAGGCCACAGAGTCACACTTCCTCCCTCACCATTGATACGGCAGGTTTGGTTCAGGGTATTTTGGAAGGTGATAACATTGACGTGTCTCGGATCGTGGCAAATGAGCTGAAAAGAGTCGCCCTGAATGGGACTCTTCATGGAGATGGGGTGAAATGTAGGTTGATTTTTCCTGGTTTAATTATGGGTTTGTGCAGGAAGGCTGGTGTCCGGTTCCCATCTGGTGGCATGATCCCCATGGATGGTGTTATAGATGATATTTTTGCTAACAGGTACTGTTTACCTGGAGGTCGTCCTTTCGGTGCTGCTCAAAGTGCATCTGACCTTCCCGATGCTTCTCAAGCTGTTCCGGTTGCTGCTGCACCGCCTGCTGGTCCTCAGTATGGTGATGCAAGTGATTGGAACTATCAGATGCATATGGCGCATCAGAGAGCATTTATGTTTTTGCAGGATTCTATCCGGCAGCTTTCTCTGCAGCAGCCTGTTGGTACCCGGGATGATTTATCTGCTTATGCTTCATGGCCTGAGGGCAGGCCAGATCCTGAGGAGGGGATGGCTGATGATGAAGAGGATACTTCCGATGCGGAGTAGTTATTCTGCTTTATTTTAATCGCTTTATTTTTATTGTTTTTAGTTTTATGTTAGAACAATTTCTACTTTGTTTTTAATTTTGTTCCATCCTGGTGGATGAGGTACTTTGAAAGGCTAAGTTTACGCCTTTGGATAGTTAACACCGGTTTGGTGTGGTTTCTTCTTATATATATAAGTTCAGTTTACTTTATTTATCGCATTTATTTTTTTTTAGTATTTATATTTAAGATATAATTAATTTTGATGAGTTGTCCTGATGATTAATTAGTTGGAACACGACTTTTTGTTGTCACGATGAATTTGGGTGATGCAACACAATTTGAGTGGTGATGATATAAGTTGAAAATTGTACGTGCAAGGTACATCCTTTATCGTTTTGTTTATCAAGTACCGTTGATTCTGATGCTTTTAAAATTGTACAAATTAGTTGTCATTAATTTCTGTTGATAAAATTAGTTCAATTGTGAATCATTTTAGCCTAGCTGTAGTTGTGAGGAGACTTTCCACTGTGTAGATATATAATAAATTGTGCTGGATACCAGCAATGTGCGCTTTAACTCGTTTTTAGTATGATTAATCTTGCATTTATTATTAAATTGTGTTAAGCATGAAAGTGATCAAGGCGTTTTGTTCTGCACTACGAGTATAACTTCTCTACCATATATAACTTACCCGGTGAGTGTGTGTGCATTTGATAACCATTTTGAACCGTTTTTGCCAAGATTCAATCGGTATCAATTCCTTGTCTATATTTGCCGATTTTTGATCTGAATCTTGATGATTTTCTTTCAACCTTGAAGAGCACCATTAATTGTGGTTAGGAATGATTCCTTTTCGCCTTAGAATAGAGAGCATTCGTGATTATGTGGTGGTAATATTCAAGTTGGGGAGAATAAAAAATTTTGGTTGTATTGGTAATGAGAAGTAAATAAGTGATTGCTCAAGAAAAAAAAAAGAGAAAAAGAAAAAGAAAAAGAAAAAAGCTTTGTATATAGCTAGTCCTTTAAAATAAAAAGGTGAACTCTTGAGCAATAATGTTGTATGATCTGTTGATAAAGAGGTGTGGATGTAAGTGTTTTTGAATTCTCTCTTAGGTATTGACCCTTTCGATTCAATGGCCGTGAGATATGACACTTCGTTGTTAACCAAGCCAAGCTACAACCCGAAAGTCCTTAGTGATTCATGCTTATATACTTTTTATTTATTCTGTGCTTAGATGAGTTCATAATTAATTCGGTATGTTTGCGTCATTGTCTGGTGAGTGTTAGGATCCTCCATTTTTGTTCTCTCAGAGGGAAGTGCGTATATGTGATTCATTTTTGAACTTCTTTTGCTTGTGGAATTATTTGACATAAAATTTGTATATGAGGATTAGCATTGTTATCATGGTGCTTCGATGCAAACTGGTAAGGATTGATCTTTCTGTACTGTTGGAATTTGAACCACTCAATTGTTCTTGTTTCTGCTTGATTGTTTCATTTGTGAAATTTTGTGTTCCCAGTAATTTATCATTGTTTTGTTTGAGGACAAACAAGAGTTTAAGTTGGGGAGAGTTGTTAGGTGCCAAATATTGTTAATATTTAGTTTAATTAGTGGCACCTTTGAACCGATTTTATCGAGTATGCTTTTAATTCTTTGAAGTTTTAGATAATTATTTATAGTTTACAATTTTTAGCTTTCATTTTATGTTAAATTGTGTTTTTAGTTTTGATTGTGTAGGTTTTGGCCAATTTTGGGATGTTTGGAGCTTGTTTTGAGCTTGGCAAGAGAGTGTCTGGCAGAAGTATGCGCGCGTCGCGCGGGCATGTGGGCGCGTCGCGCCCTGGGCAAGAAATTTTGAAGCTTCATCCAGAGATCTGCGCGCGTAGCGCGCATGGGCGGTTTATATTTTATAAGTGTAATGGCGCGTAGCGCGCTGGAGGGCGCGACGCGCCCTGGACAGATTTCAGAAAGAGTATATAAAGAGGTTTTCAGATATTTTGTGTTGGTTGGTTGATTTTGAGAGCTTAAGAACACTTGTCTACTGTAGCAAACATAGAGTTGAAGATTGGAAGCCTTGATCGTTGATTAATCGCCTTTGATGCTTGTTGATCTTCATCCTTTCCTTCTTGTGCAAGCTACCATTCTCATGGATAGCTAAATCCCTTTTGTATCAAGATAAGATGTAATCTTCCTAGCCTTTTGTATGTTTTTCTTGTGAATATATGTGTATGAACAAGTGATGATCAATATAGATGGTTTAGTTTGTTTATTAAAGCTTTTCTTTGGTATAAATGTTTGAGACATCAATGTTTGTATCTAGACCTAACTCATCATCTTTCAAACTATAATTTGCAGACATGGATTTAGAGTTTGATGTTTACTAAGTATCGGTTTTAAAATGTTATTTGTATTGTTTAAACGGTGGAGAAATCGTCGGTTAAACAATACGGTAAATCTAGCTATATCGTTGCGGACACGGACGATATAGGTGTCGATACGTAATTATATTGATCGTTAGCAAGTTCATAAGCATATATTTATAAGGAAACATACAAACTTAGGTCAATGAAATCAAATCTTGATGCATTTTCTTTAACTTAGAACCTTCATTAATTTAATCTTTGCTACTAAAGAGATTGAATGACCTTTTGCAAACCTAAAACTAAAGTAACATTAAATCAAGACAAAATAGGCTATAGAACGGCGGTGATATCGCAATAATCCCTGTGGATACGATATAAACGAAAAGTACACCACAATACTCTTTCAACAACTGGATGATTAGAAATGAATGCTTGAAGAAGCGCAATGGTTAGAAATAGTTTTAACAAACCTAAGAGTCAATATAACAAAATCCTGCTTAATATGCTTTCGTAGTTAACCTTGCCTCAATTAGGACTTTTTAATGTTGTAACTTGGCCTGGTTCATGGTTTAAGAAACAACAGATATAAGGCTCAAAGTTTATTTAACCCACCCCTTTCTCCTTGATGTTCTCCAAATCCTAAAAATTTGCCTAATCCAATGAATGTGCTTTGTTTGCAAGAGAATCGCTTCAGTTTTGATGTTGGGTAAAAACCTTAGTAGAGATCCAAGCACCGATGGAAAAATGTTGTAAAGATCCAAGCATTGACGGGACGCTTCGATGATTTAGCAGTCACAAGATTATTCTTTGTATTTCGCCTTTGTATTTTTATCCCTTATTTTTGCATGAACCAATTCCTTTGAGTTTGATCCATCGGGATGCCCTAATTTTTGCCTAAGTCATTTTTGTTTTCTTTCATGGAGTTTCCATTTTGACTTAGCGGGCGCTTTCCTCCTTTTTATTGAATGCTCCTTTTGAAATATTGATCCGTGAATATTGAATTTTGTGACTGCCATGTTGATTTTGATTTGTAAGCTTCAACTTTGATACGTCCTCGATCTTGAATGATGTATTGAGGAAGACAATGTTGTGGGTGTTATCTCTATTTCTTCCTTGATCTTGAATGAACGCGAGGAAGAAGATATGCTTAAACCTTTGCTTGATCCTTATGCTTGAACCTTTGCTTGAACCTTTGCTTGACCCTTATGCTTGAATCCTTGTTTGGATTGACTGATTCTCTTGATAACCAAAATACACCATTGAATTAGTCGAAATCTACCCTGCCCCTGGTTTAAATTAAGGTTTATTTGAAAAGTAGAAACAAACTCCAACTCCTGGCTCGAGGGGGGTGACAAGGGATTAAAATCCTTATTTCTCCACTGTTTAGGAATTGAAACAATGCCTGTACATCGTCGGCTCGGTCTTACCTTGAAAGCATACCTTCAGCGAGATTTAGTTATTTGTATTCGTCATTCTCCTTTATGTTTGTTAATAATCCTAAATTTGAAATTGAAAATAGCATAGAAGTGTGCGAGTAGAAAGTCGTAGTAGTGAGCGAATGAAGCGAATGAATTGACTCCGAAACCTGCACGGTCATCCCATTAGTATTACTAATCTTAAGGTACACCTTTTATCCTGAGTAACACTTAGCGATCGTAGGGGTTGAATTTCTGAGCATGACAAAACCTATTGATCCTAGGGACAATCTCCTTTGTAAATCCGTTGACCTTGTTTTACTCCTTAGTTCCTAGACTTGTAAAAGTAAAGGGTAACCTTGAATTCTCCTTGGGCACGTCAAACCTGTCGGGAATAAATTGTTAGCAGTGGGTTTTCGTTGTTTTGGAACTTCATGAGTTTCCTTTGACTGAACCTCTTTATCTTTTTCTAAGAATAGTATCACACCGTTCGTAACCTTTAGAATTCGTAGATTGATATAGAGAACCTATGACCCTTTTTCCCCTTGGTGGAGAGTTAACATATGTCGCATTCCCTCCATCGTAGTTATGCGTCTTTGTTCAGGATATTGCCCCTTGCCACTCAAGTTATCACAGAGCTTTTTTGTAAGCCTTGCTATGTTCTAAGATGAACCCCTTTATGACTAGATACCTCTTGAGTGTATCTATGAGGGAACTTCTTTGTTGAACTAATCCTTGCTCGACGATAACCTTTATTGTATTTATAATCCTGTTACGACAAGGCATGGACATGCGGCTGGCATGGTGAAAGACATCCTTTTTCCTTAGTAAGACCAAGATCATTCTTAATAATTTATCTTTCTCCTTTCTCCATGGTTTGTGATCCTCTTGATTTTTTTCGCCAGTTTCGGGAAATCGGCTAGCACGGCAAGTAAGGATGCGGGCGAGGATAGAAATGCAAATGTAAATGTATGAATGCATGCAAATGCAAATGCATGCGTATGAAAAAGACTCCTCTTTTTTTTGTATATGGTGACTCCTTATATGCAATGCAGACGTGCGACAGATATAACCCTAAGGATAGCCTTAGAGGTGACATTAGACCCTAGTGAAATCCTTGCAAGCTAGATGTTATGACGCGCCAATGGAAATACCTTATATTAGGGAGTACGCAGAAGGTAGCAGCTGGTGACCGTTCAAGATAGTCACCAAATCACATGGCCATCGAGAGGCCGTTCGACGTGTACCAATGAAGTTGTCCCTCGTGGGAAGGTTCTCTATGTGGAACACAACCTGTCTAAGGACGATATCAAACGAAGTGAAATCCCTACAGGCTAGGGATCAAAGATGTATAAATGGAGATCCAAAACCTACAAGTTAGGGGATGCGCGAGAGCAAGTATGGGGTAACCGTTCGAGACAATCACTAGATCTCAGGGCCATCGAGAGGCCAATCGACGTATGTTAACGAGGACGTCCTTAGGGGAAAGACGAAGTCATTGTAAAAACACATGGACATAAAAGAAAATCCCTACAGGCTAGGGAGTGCGTAGGAGCAAGCACGGGGTGACCGTTCGAGACAGTCACTAAATCTCATGGCCATCGAGAGGCCAATTGATGTGCGTAAATGGAGATGTCCTTCGTGGGAAGAATGCGATTTTAGAAATAGAATCCCTACAGGCTAGGGAATACGTAGGAGCAAGCATGGGGTGACCGTTCAAGACAGTCACTAAATCTCATGGCCTTCGAGAGGCCAATCGACGTGCGTAAATGGAGATGTCCTTCGTGGGAAGAACATGATCTTGGAAACCCAATCCCTACAGGCTAGGGAACACCTATGAACACCTGCAAAATTAAAACGCAAATATTCGCGGCATATAAATTGTAAACATATAACATACACATAAGCATATAAGCCCTAAGTTCATAGGTTCGTCATGACGGCTTAGGGAGTCTACCCTTCCCATTGGTATGTTCTAGAAGGTCTCATGGGGTCGTTTGTAGCCTCCGAGACTTTATGTCTCTTTGAATTTTAGAACAACTCATTTATCCATGAGGTTCGAGTTTTTGGGGTAGGTTCCCAGAGAGATCAGCCAAATACCAAGTCCTGCCCTCAACAAAGTCAAGCCTCGTATCAGACATTTCCGGATATCCAACCCACTCTGAGTGGAATTATCAATAAGACTCGTAGGCGATTCAAGTCCCCCCTGGTCTTAAGGATAATTCCCACACTTAGGTTTTAACAGCAATTTATATAACCCAAAAAATGCAATAAAACAAACAGATATTCAAATAAACGACATTATTGTAAATAAACGAAATTGTAACATAATACATAAATAAAAATTTAAATATTAAATGTGAAAACCTAAATCCTAGAAATTGTAAATAAATATATAAATAAAGATTTAAATATTTAAATATAAAAAGGAAAGAAAAAACCTAAATCCTCGAAATTGTAAATAAATATATAAATAAAAATTTAAATATTTAAATAAAAACGAAAAGAAATAAAACCTAAATCCTAATCCAAAACCCTAATTTTGGCAAATTAGCCAAACCCTAAAAAATTCGCCAAAAACCTAAAAAATTTATAAAAAAACCTAAACCCTGTCGAAACTATAGGAGCATAATAATTCACCATTATAGTGTCCCCAGCAGAGTCGCCAGCGCTAGCAACCTGCCCTAAAAAATTAAGATTTTTAGAGTCGCCACTTATTCTACCAGGGCGAATAGGGAACCCTACGGAGTTAAGAGATTCGGGGTAAGTTGTTATATTCAGGTCAAGGGAAGCTGCTAGGCACCGTTAACCCTTTCCTAAGGTTTTAAGTTTAAGGTAAAATTTGTGGCTAAAAATGTTAAGGCAAGGTTTATGCTTTCAAGGGTGAACGGTAAGATTCGAACCTAATTGGAGTTTTTTGGGAAGGGGACTCGCCTTGTTACCAAGTGCCTACGTACCTCCTTATGGAGGATCAGAGTCTACGTAGTTCGGGGCAGGGTTGTACGCCTTAGAATTGATTATGAAATTGTTTGAAGGTATTTTGAATTACCTTATGGTAGTTTTGAAAATTGTGGTTTGCAAGGTATTTTGAATTACCTTGTCGAAGTGATGAAAATCCGTAGTTTTGGTTTGATGTGTTTTAAATGGTGTACAACCGTGATTTAATATGTTTCCGTTAGGTGCGATGATCAATAGGTTTGATCACCATAGTTAACGAATTAGATGAAGGAATGCTGACCATTCTGATCGATAGATTCGATCATCACGAATAGCAAATAAGTGTATTTTAAATAAATTTTATCGTTATCTCTCATAATCGATAGATTCGATTACAAATAATAACGAATTTGATAAAAACATGCTAATCATCGTAACCAATAAGATGGTTAAAACCTTTTAGCAAAATAAAACCTTATTTGGATTTAATTAATTAAATTAATTAATTAATTATTAACCATCGTGACCGATTAATTCAGTCGAAACGAATAATAAATAAAATCCTAATATTAATTTGTTATTAATTTAATTCAAAAATCAAATTATAATATAGTAAAATATATTAAGTTAATTATAATTATATTAACAATATAAACAAAATAATAAAAAAACAGACTTTTGTTGAATGTGGCTAGGTTGGGGGTTCATAATATGCAAACAAAACTCAATGGAGATGCATGAATTATCGTAATCGAGTTCAAGTTTAAAGAGACTTACCTTGGCCTATATGGAGATGATTCTGGTGGTGTTGGTGTATTGCAACAATCCAGATAGCTTTCATGATGATCTAAGGAACGTTTTGCAAGCTTCAGATCCCTTTGAAACGCCTTAATTCTTCAAAATCGATTTCAAGTTCTTGATGAATTTTTGCTTCTTGAATATGGCTCATTTTCCAGAAATTTTTCCCCTAATGCATTTCCCTAACTTCTATACTTATAGTGGAGCTTATTAGGTTAAAGAATTGAATCAAATATCCATGATTTATGAAATTGAAAATTTGATTGAAACTTGAATTTAATCTTTCCAAATTTGATCAATATTGCTCCTTCTCTTTCCAATATCCTTATGGACGAAAATTATATTGAAATATAGTGTAATTGCTGATTGGAATTGATCATTATGAGGCCTCTAATCAAATATTTGATTTTCACTTGATTTATTTGACTTTTAATCACCATTTAAATGAATAAAAAACCATATAAAATCAAATAAAATATAATAATTCGTGGAAAATGAATTTGATGACTTGGATAACTTGTGGATCAAGATTAAAGCTTAAAAAGTTAGGCCCATTTGCAAGAAACTCCAATTTGAACCACTTTTATTTCACATTTTGCCTCCAAAATTGTCCAATTTTGACAAGGCATATATCCCTCAATTTTTAAGATATGGATAAGTTCTAGGACTTTTTGTAAACCTCAAGATGTCCTCTAAAATCCCCTTTGGAACACATTTTTCATTTGGAGATTTTATCGTGATGATATGCCATTTGACAAAAAACTGCTTTTGGTTGACTTTTGAAATGGACCTATAATCCTTTGTACCATATCTCCCAAATGAAGCATTTATGGCCTTGGCATGTGAGATACAAAGTTGTAGAGAATCCAATTTCCTTCAAAATAGGCTTTGAGTGAGAAATTTATGATGTTCCATGTGAAAGTTGTGCCTGGTCAAAGTACAGTTGACTTTTTAGACCAAAAACCCTAATTTAGTAACTATCCCCTTTGTTGATTTTGAATATTTTCCTTGATGAATCATGATAAAACTTTTATAAAATGATGAATGATACTTCATAATATTGATGTTACCCAAAAATCAGGACTTTTGACTATACTTTGACCATAGTTTACTTTTTAGGTCAAACTAGTCGACTGTGGATCATCTGAGCCATTGAATGAGCAATCATTGGAGTTGAAGCTTGACTTTTGAGATGGAGATACTTTGAGACATATGAGATACTTTGAGGTACATTTGAGGCCTTAGAGATTCAAACTCCTTTGATAAAATGCAAACCTTGGTTTTGGAGATCCTGGATCAGGAAGAGCTTTGTCTGATAGAACCCTGAGTGCTCTTGGGCAATTGAGGAACCTTTGATTGAATATAAGAGGGCAAATTTTGGGGTATGACAGCATGAAAGGTGATATGATAAATTATTTCATGAAGACTCAACCTTGCTAGGGATATGATGGGTAAGCATCCACCCACCGTTTAGGGTTTAGCCTTCAATGAAGAACTTTGGAAACATCAACTATTGAAAGATTCTCTGAGCATTAACTAAGAAACTCTCTGAAGACTAAAACATTAAAAAACAGAAAGATTCTTTGAGCATTAATAGAAAAAATAAAATTTTAAAATAAAATTCAAATTTTAATTGCTCGAAATCTATTTTGTTTTATTTTTTTCTTAATTTGAAATAGTGATGATGACTTGTACATGAAGGAACCATGTGGTCACTCGGATAAAAACTTTAAATTTGAAAATCAAATTCATTTCATTGTAAATTGCTCTTTTAATCTCTTTTTTAGATTTTCATTTGGTTGGTGATTAATGATTATGATGGTGACAATGCGTATGATGTTGTACATGATCCATTTTATAAAGTTATGTTGTTGAAAAGAAGGTGATGCAAACTTGCCCATGATAAAAACCATGTGGACTTTTTAATTGTAACTTATGTGATGCAAGCCAGTGTTGAGATTCACATTAATTCGAATTTGTGCAAATTTTAAATTATTTTTTTTAATTGTTTTGTTTTGACTTGATGAATACATGATGAAAAGTCAATTTTGATTAAAAAAAATCAAATTTTGTGAACGGCCTTGTGATGTAATGGGAAAAGTCAAGAGCTCTGATACTTGTATTACTATAAATTAAAATTTGTACTTAAATAAGAGATTGCATCACATATAAGAGATGAAAATTGCTCTTTTTCTTAATTTTTTTTGTTTTGAATTGATGATTACATGATGAAAATTCAATTTTTTTAAAATTCAAATTTTGTCAAAAAACCTTGTGTAGAATTGAGAAAAGTCATGAGTAATGGAACTTGATTCAAAAGAAATCAAACTATGTATTTTAACAAGAGATGGCATCACATATAGTCATGTACCCCCAAACTTTTCTCATCTTTTTTCTTTCTTTAGACCATAAGTTGAATCTTAACTTTTCCTTTTTATTGACTTTATTTAGCCTTTTATTAATGAGAATGATAACTAATGATGAATGGATGAGATGATGTGAATTTAGAAAGAAAACTTCCTCTAAGCAAAAGTTTGATTTTTTATTCTTGACTTTCACTTTATCGTATGAAGATGAGATCCAATCACTATGAGATGATGCATGCTAATGAAAAAAAAAAGATTGATGAGTGTCGCCATGATCTAAGGACCTACCGTTTAGGGTTTAGGATTCAATGAATTTTTTTGGAAACATCAACTACTGAAACATTCTCTAAGCATTAACAAAGAAACTCTTTGAAGACTAAAACGATCAAAAACAATAAGATTCTCTAAGCATTAATAAAAAAAATTAAATTTGAAATAAAATTCAAATTTTAATTGCTTAATTTCTATTTTGTTTTATTGTTTATCTTAATTTGAAATAGTGATGATGACTTGTACATGAAGGAACCATGTGGTCACTTGGAACAAAACTTGAAAATAAAATTCAAATTCATTTCATTGCAAATTGCTCTTTTAATCTCTTTTTTATATTTTTATTTGGTTGGTGATTCATGATGATGGTGATAATGTGTATGATGTTGTACATGATCCATTGTAAAAAGTGATGTTGATGTAAAGAAGGTGATGCCAACTTGTCCATGATATAAAACATGTGGACAATTGAATTGTAACTCATATGAAGCAAGCCAATGTTGAGATACAAATTAATCCAAATTTGTGAAAATTCTAACTTATCTTTTTAAAATTTTTTGTTTTGACTTAATGATTACATGATGAAAAGTTAAGTATGTTAAAAAAATCAAATTTTGTCAACAACCTTGTGTAGTAATGGGAAAAGTCAAGAGCGTTGATACTTGAATTACAAGAAATAAAAAATTTATACTTGAACAAAATATGGCATCACAGTCATGTACCCCCAAACTATTCTCATCTTTTTTATTTTCTTTGGACCACCATGTTGAATCTTAACTTGGCCTTTTATTGACTTTAACTGGCCTTTTTTTAATGAGTAAGATAATGAATGATGAATAGATGAAATTATGTGAATTTATAAAGAAACTTTCCTCTAAGATAAAGGTTTATTTTTCAATCTTGAGTTTGACTTTATTATATAAAGATGAGATCCAATGACCATGAGATGAGGCATGCTAATGAAAAAAAACCCAAAATGACTAATAAGTGAACCCAGGACCTAGGGACCTATCATCCTAGCATCAGATGAAAATCAATTGCCTATAGCAAGATGACATTAAAAAAGGGTAGGGATAAAATTGAGCTAAGAGAGTTTTCATTATCTAATTACCTTTAACTCGAATGTATGAATGACAACGACCTTCATACCTCAGTGGTGGAAAAAAATTAGAAACAAAACGACTAAAATATTTTCCTACGCATAAAAGGTGATGAGATAGACGAATTCATGAAAACTCAACCTTGCCAGGGATATGATGGGTTTGCTCCACCCACTTGTTGGGGTTGTGTCTTCAATAAAAAAACCTTGGAATTATCAACTAATGAAAGATTTTCTAAGCATTAATTGAGAAACTCTCCGAAGACCAAAACAATCAACAACTAAAACATTCCTGAGAATTAATAGAAAAAACTAAATTTGAAATAAAATTCAAATTTTAATTGCTCCAATTCTATCTTGTTTTATTGTTTTCATAATTGGAAATAGTTTGGTCACTTGGAACAAACTTGAGAATGAAATTCAAATTCATTTGATTGCAAGTTGCTCTTTTAATCTCATTTTTTACATTTCCATTTGGTTGGTGATTCATGATGAGGATGGTGATAATGTGTATGATGTTATACATGATCCATTGTAAAAAGTGATGTTATTGCAAAGAAGGTGATGCAAACTTGTCCATGTTATAAACCATGTGGACTTTTGAATTGTAACTCATGTGATGCAAGCCAATGTTGAGATTCAAATTAATCCGAATTTGTGCAAATTTTAACTTATTTTTTTAATTATTTTTTTTACTTGATGAGTACATGATGAAAATTCAAATTTGATTAAGAAATTAAGTTTTGTCAACGGCCTTGTGTTGTTATGGGAAAAGTCAATAGCTTTTATACTTGTATTACAAGAAATAAAGATTTGTACTTGAACATGAGATGGCATCACATAAAGTCATGTACCACCAAATTTTTTTCATATTTTTTATTTCTTTGGACCACCATATTGAATCTTCACTTGGAATTTTTATTGACTTTAACATGCCTTTTATTTATGAGAAAGATAATGAATGATGAATGGATAAAATGATGTGACTTAAAAAAGAAAACTTCCTCTAAGCCATAGGTTGATTTTTCAGTCTTGACTTTAACTTTATTGTATGAAGATGAGATCCAATGACCATTAGATGATGCATGCTTATGAAAAAAAACAAAAATGACTGATGCGTGACCTAGGGACCTTTCATCCTAGCATCAAATGAAAATTAAGTTCCTATAGCTAAATTGCATGAAAAAAGGATGGGGACAAAATTGGGGTGTGACAATAAGGATTTTATTGAAAATTGATTACGAAGATAGTGCAATTAATCTTGTTGTGCTCGTGTTTAGGTTTATAAGATTAATTTTTTACTATTCTTACCTACAGGAAGATGTTATCATTCTTTATGTCATTACTACACTTTTGTCTCATTTATAAAGGAGACCGAGTGTAGAGAAATGAACTCAAGGCGATGGTCTGTATGTGAAAGAGGTCGAGATCGTGAACGGAATAAGGATGAAGCATGTTATGGATATAAGAGGTCTAATTCCAACAATAAAAAAAGAGTGTTATAGTTGCAATCAGTTTGGAATTGAAAGATGGATTGTCCAAATAGAAAGCAGAGTTCATCTAGTTTTGCAAATATGGTTCAAACTAATGATTCATGAAAGTAAAGCAAATATATTATGCGTTTCTTCCAACAAATGCTCATAATGAGTGATTTCTTGACTATATTTGTTCTTACCACATGACGACGTATCGAATTAGTTCATTACATCCAGGTTGAATAATTTTATATTTGTTTATCTAAATGATGATATAGCATGTTTTATTACTGAAGTAAGACAAATTAAAGTTGTCATAATCGATGGTTGAAAGACCTCTTAAGAACAATCGTCAATTGATGTTTGACATAGCTTATTATGAGTTGTTTATAAGTCGTTAATTATGTAGATGTTAATGATTGGCTTCATTTTATGGTAAAACATCCTTGTGTGTTATGATGTCTTGACTGATGTCATGACATGCTTTTTATAGTGTTCTGCAGGATTTGAATGTTTAAGCTAATATCGGATCTAGTTGGATGTCATGCTGGATGTTGTGACATCAGTATTTGACAGCAGTGGTTGTTATGTTTTTTGTTATGTTTCCTTATTTATCTTAGGCTATATTTTAGGAAACTATCTATTTAGTGCTGAGTGGATAATAATAAAAGGTTTCATCTACAACATGTGTGTTAACACCTTGATTATGTGGAAATTAGGTTAACTTGGTTAACCCTAATTTGTGTTTGTTAGGCCCAAGGCCCATGTTATGCATATCAGAAGATTAGTAATCCTACTTGAAGAGGCAGAGATTCTTACGTGAAGAATTGAGTGTGCTGCATTCTGTGCGTTAGGGTTTATTGTTCTTAGTGGTCTACTGTGAGCCAAGCAATTGTCACTGTGATAATTGTATTGGAGTAGGGTGTTTTGTGTTGTAATTTGTTGTGTCACTCTAAGCTTTTAAGCACGCGTGATGTGTCTCTTGATTGAAGCTTTTAAGAAAGATCAAGATTTGTTTGAAGTGTGTCTTCAAGTTGAATTTATTTGTGGTTGTTTGGTTGTCATCACTGCTGTGATTGAGGGGGAGTGAGTAGGAACTCAGGTCTAGTATTAGATTGAGATTGCATTGGGTAGTTTTAAGTGAGGGGTGTAAACTGGTAGTTTAGTTCTGAATTAATACTACTTATAATGGATTTCCTCCCTGGCTTGGTAGCCCTCAGAGTAGGTGTTGTTGTACACCGAACTGGGTAAACAATTTCATATGTTCCTTACTGTTATTGTTTACTTACTGCTTAATTTAATAATTTGTTCAGTAGTGGATGTCATAACATCTGATACGACATCGATCCTCTGTTAATAGAATTTTCAAATTAATCTATCAAAAATTAATATATTTTAAATTTTTTCTAAAATGAAATTGTTTTTGACAAGGATATTATAAAAACGACTGTGTCTAAAATATTTAAGACTTAATACACAATTTATAATAAATTTAATGTTATATACAAATATTTTATTTTAATTTTTGTAAAACTTATAAGCACATAATTGTTCATCAAAGTTTTATTTTTTTCTTAATTTGAAATAGCGATGATGACTTGTACATGAAGGAACTACGTGGTTACTTAAAACAAAATTTGGAAATTAAATTCAAATTCATTTCATTGCAAATTGCTCATTTAATCTCTTTTTTACATTTTCATTTGGTTGATGATTCATGATGATGGTGACAATGCGTATGATGTTGTACATGATCCATTGTAAAAAGTGATGTTGGTGCAAAGAAGGTGATGCAAACTTGTCCATGTTAAAACCATGTGGACAATTTAATTGTAACTCATGTGATGCAAGTCAATGTTGAGATTCAAATAAATCCAAATTAGTGCAAATTCTAACTAATTTTTTTAATTGTTTTGTTTTGACTTGGTGATTACATAATGAAAAGTCAAGTATGTTAAAAAAAATCAAATTTTGTCAACGGCCTTATGTTATAATGGGAAAAGTCAAGAGCATTAATACTTGAATTACTAAAAAAAATTTGTACTTGAACAATAGATGGCATCACATTTAGTCACATACCCCCAAATTTTCTCATCCTTTTTCTTTCTTTGGACCACCATGTTAAATCTTAAATTGGTCTTTTTATTAATTTTAACTAGCCTTTTATTAACGAGAAAGATAAAAAATGATGAATAGATGGAATGATGTGAATTTATAAAGATAATTTCCTCTAAGAGAAAGGTTGATAATTCAATATGGACTTTGACTTTATTATATGAACATGAGATCCAATGACCATGAGATGATGCATCCTGATGAAAAAAACCAAAAATGACTAATAAGTGAAGCCAGCGCCAACAACCTTTCATCCTACCATCATATGAAAATTAAGTGCCTATGGCAAGATGACATTAAAAAAGGGTAGGGATGAAATTGAGTTATGAGAGTTTTCCTTATATAGTTACCTTTAAATCGAATGTATGAATGACAACGACCTTCATACCTTTGTGGTGGAAGATAATTATATACAAAAGGACCAAAATTTTGTCCTTCCTATAAAAGGTGATGAGATAGACGAACTCATGAAGACTCAACCTAGTCAGGGATATGATGGATTTTCTATATCCACCTGTTAGGATTGTGCCTTCAATAAAAAACTTTGGAATTATAAACTATTGAAAGATTTTTTAAACATTAATTGAAAAATTCTTTGAAGACCAAATCATTCAACAACTAAAATATTCCTGAGAAATAATAGAAAAAACTAAATTTGAAATTAAATTCAAATTTTTAATTCTCCAATTCTATCTTGTTTTACTGTCTTCTCAATTTGAAATAGTTATGATGACTTGTACATGAAGGAAACGTGTGGTCACTTGGAAGAAACTTGAGAATGAAGTTCAAATTTATTTGTTTGCAAATTTCTCTTTTGATATATTTTTTACATTTTCATTTGGTTTGTGATTCATGATAATGATTGTGATAATATGTGTATGATGTTGTCCATGATCCATAGTAAAAAGGGATGTTGATGCAAAGAAGGTAATGCAAACTTTTCCATAATAAAAAGCATGTGGAAAAGTGAGTTGTAACTCATGTGATGCAAGCCAATGTTCGGATTCAACTTAATTCAAATTTGTGAAAATTCTAACTTATTATGTTAATTGTTTTATTTTGACTTGATGATTACATGGTGAAAATTCAAGTTTGTTAAAAATTCAAATTTTGTCAACGACCTTGTGTTGTAATTGGAAAAGTCAAGTGCATTGATACTTGAAGTAAAAGAAATCAACAACTGAAATATTCTCTAAGTATTATTAGAAAAAACTAAATTTGAAATAAAATTCAAGTTTTTATTGCTCCAATTCTATTTTGTTTTTTTTTTATTTGAAATTCTGATGATCACTTGTACATGAAGAAACTGTGTGGTCACTTGAAACAAACTTGAAAATGAAATTCAAATTCATTTTATTGCAAATTACTCTTTTAATCTCTTTTTTTACATTTTCATTTGGTTGGTGATTCGTGATGATGATGGTGATAATGTGTATGATGTTGTACATGATCTATTATATAAAGTGATGTTGATGAAAAGAAGGTGATGCAAACTTGTCCATGATAAAAACCATGTGGACAATATAATTGTAAATCATGTGTTTCAAGACAATGTTGAGATTTAAATTAATCCAAATTTGTGCTAATTCAAACTTAGGTTTTTTTTATAAAAAAAAATTTTGTTTTGAATTGATGATTATATGATGAAAATTCAAGTTTGTTAAAAATTCAAAATTTTGTCAACAACCTTGTGTTGTATTGAAAAAAGTAATGAGCATTGGCACTTGATTAAAAAGAAATCAAACTATGTATTTTAACAAGAGATGGCATCACATAAAATCATGTACACCTAAACTTTTCTCACCTTTTTTCATTCTTTAGACTGCCAAGTGGAATCTTAACTTTGCCTTTTTATTGAATTTGTTTAACTTTTTATTAATGAGAATGATAATCAATTATGAATGGATGAGATTATGTGAATTTTGAAAGAAAACTTCCTTAAAGAAAAAAGTTAGAAGGTGATGCACACTTGTCGAAGATAAAAAAAAATACGTGGACAATTAAATTATAATTCATGTGATGCAAGCCAATGTTGAGATTCAAATATATCCAAATTTGTGCAAATTCTAACCTTTTTTTTAAATCGTTTTATTTTGACTTGATGATTACATGATGAAAAGTCAAGTATGTTAAAAAAAAATCAAATTTTGTCAACGGCCATGTATTGTAATGGGAAAAGTCAAGAGCATTGATACTTGAATTACTAGAAATAAAAATTTGTACTTGAATAAGAGATGGCATCACATATAGTCATGTACCCCAAAACTTTTCTCATCTTTTTTTCTTTCTTTGGACCACCATATTGCATCTTAACTTGGCCTTTTTTATTAACTTTATCTAGCCTTTTATTAATGAGAAAGATAACGAATGATGTAGGAAAGAAATGATGTGAATTTATAAAGAAAATTTCCTCTAAGACAAAGATTGATTTTTCAATCTGGACTTTGACTTTATTATATGAAGATGAGATCCAATGACCATGAGATGATGCATGTTGATGAAAAACCCAAAAATGACTAATAAGGGAAGTCATGGCCTATGGACCTTTCATCCTAGCATCAAATGAAAATTAAGTGCCTAAAGAAAGATGACATTAAAAAAGGGTAGAGATAAAATTGAGGTGTGACAACTGCCCTTATTTAATTACCTTTAACCCGAATGTATGAATGACAACGACCTTCATACCTCCGTGGTGGAAGATATTTAGATACAAAAGGACAAAAATGTTGTCCTTCCCATAAAAGGTGATGAGATAGACGAATTCATGAAGGCTTAACCTTGCCATGGATATGATGGGTTTGCTCCACCCACTTGTTAGGGTTGTGTGTTAAATAAAAAACTTTGGAATTATCAAATACTACAAGATTTTCTAAGCATTAATTGAGAAACTCTCTAAAGACCAAAACAATCAACAACTAAAATACTCCTGAGAATTAATAGAAAAAACTAAATTTGAAATAAAATTCAAATTTTAATTGCTCCAATTCTATTTTTTTTTATTATTTTCTTAATTTGAAATAGAGATGATGACTTGTACATGAAGGAGCGTGTGGTCACTTGGAGCAAACTTGAGAATGAAATTCAAATTCATTTGATTGCAAATTGTTGTTTTAATCTCTATTTTTACATTTTCATTTGGTTTTTGATTCATGATGATGATGGTGATAATGTGTATGATGTTGTCCATGTTCCATTGTGAAAAGGGATGTTGATGCAAAGAAGGCAATGCAAGGTTTTCCATAATAAAATGCATGTGGACAATTGAATTGTAACTCAAGTGATGCATGCCAATGTTGAGATTCAAATTAATCCAAACTTGTGCAAATTCTAACTTTTTATCTTTATTTATTTTGTTTTAACTTGATGATTACATGATGAAAATTCAAGTTTGTTAAGATTTTAAATTTTGTCAATGGCCTTGTTTTGTAATGGGAAAATTCAAGTGCATTGATACTTGAATTACAAGAAATCAAAATTTGTACTTGAACAAGAGATGGCATCACATAAAGTCATGTACCACCAAACTTTTTTCATCTTTTTTATTTCTTCGGACACATTGTTGAATCTTCACTTGGCCTATTTATTGAATTTAACGAGCCTTTCATTGATGAGAAAGATAATGAATGATGAGGGATGAAATAATGTGAATTTAGAAAGAAAACTTCCTCTAATTTTTCAGTCTTGACTTTGACTTTATTGTATGAAGATGAGATACAATGACCATGAGATGATGCATGCTTATGAAAAAAAACCAAAAATGATTGATTCGTGAAGCCATGACCTAGGGACCTTTTATTCTAGCATTAGATGAAAATTAAGTGCCTATAGCCAGAAGACATGAATAAAAGGATGGAGACAAAATTGGGGTGTGACAATAAGGCTTTTATTGAAAATTGAGTATGAAGATACTGCAATTTATCTTATTGTGCTCGTTATTAGGTTCATATGACGACTTTATGACTATTCTTACCTATGGGAAGACATTATCATTCTTAATGTGATTACTACTCTTTTCTCTCATATATAAAGGAGACATAGTATAGAGAAATGAACTCAAGGCGATGGTATGTCTGTGAAAGAGGTCAAGATTGTGGGAGGAACAAGGGTGAAGCATGTTATGGATATAAGAGGTCTAATTCCAAGAATCGAAAAACAAAGAGTGTTATAGTTGCAATCAAATTGGACATTGAAAGATGGACTGTCCAAATAGACAGGAGAGTTCATCTAGTTCTACAAATATGGTTCAAACTAATGATTCGGGAAAGTAAAGAAAATATATTATGTGTTTCATCCAACAAGTGCACATATGAGTGGTTTCTTGACTATATTTGTTCTTACCACATGACGGCGTATCGAATTGGTTCATTACATTCAGGCTAAATAATTTTAGATTTGCTTATCTGAATGATGATATAGCATGTCTGGTGTATTATTACTAAAATAAGACAAATTAAAGTTGTCATAGTTGATGGATGAAAGACCTCTTAAAAACAATCGTCAACTGATGTTTGACATAACTTTATATGAGTTTTTTATAAGTGGTTAATTTATCTATCCAAAATTAATATATTTTAAATTTTTTTCTCTGAGATTGTTGTTGACATGAACTTTATCAAAACGACCGTATCTAAAAGATTTAAGACTTAATACACAATTTATAATAGATTTAATGTTATATACAAATATTTTATTTTAATTTTTTAAAGCTTTTAAGCAGATAATTATTTATTAAAGTTTTATAATCAAATAAATATACAATGAATAAATATCAACTAAGAACTCAAAAACACTCTAATGAAATGATAAAAATCTCTTTGCTTTTAATAAAAAAAGTTTGAAGACGTAGTAAAGAAACTACCTATCTACATTAACATGCTTTGTTAAATGGTGTTAAGGGTCTCACATCACATAATATTATAATATATGGTTAAAAAATATATTTTTTAATTGAGAACAATTATCATCCTGCAAGGTAGTTTTTTAGAAATGTATTAGACTCAACCATATTTTTTAACTTGACATCAGAGTCTAATTTATGATCTAGTGGACTACATGCTATCAGTTTTCTGCTATCAAACCATCAACTATTTATTTTCACGCTCCAAACATATTCACTCTTAAGTGTAAACGAATGTGTTAAGAATTTCATATCAGACAATATATAACATGAACATATCTTTATAAATGGAGTTAATCATCATCTTAGTGGTTTTTAAAGGATTAATTAGTTTCAATAACCACATTTCATAAGGAATGGCCAAATTTTCTTTAATTTTTTCCACTATGTATGGCCTTGATTGTCTTGCCGTCTACAAGGACATGTTTGTGATTAGTATATAATACATATTCTTGATTGCAAATTTAATTAATTTTTATTTGAACAATTCGTGGCCAACATTAGTAGAGAGTCAAAATAAATGAAAACCACAATACATTTAATAAAAACATCACTCTCACTTCTTTGAGAAATTACAACAGAAGAGTGGTTGATGCTGTCGAATCACAAGCTAAAGTTAATGCTTTCAACACTATTTCACTTGAAAAATATTATAACTTGTATGATTATATTAATCTATCCTCATGAACAACCCTATATCCGTACGTACACGGTTGCGTTATTATTTTATTACATATCTTGTTTTATGGTGCGCATTTCACGTTATGAAAAAGTTGGCATGGCAACATTGTCTTATTTTACTAACCGTGCACTTAATTACAAAAGACAGAAGTTAAAAACTTAAATCAAGAGCAACATTTGAATTACTAATCTAATGAACAACAATTTAGTAAATTGTGACACATTGATATCAGCTTTTATCTTCTGGTTAACAATTAAGAACATAATCGTCTCAAATTTTTGGAAAATATGAGTAAATTAGTTATAATTTAACTATAACAAAACAAATAAATTTTTTTATTTAATCACGATAAATAATTTACGAGATTCTATTTAGCTATAATTTAACTCTAAAAATTTTGAGACCATGTGCGATAGCTCGTGTTGCACACCCTCAAAGACGGTCATGTTTAAAAACTGAACCTGACGGACCGACTTCATTATCCCTTAGATCAAGAATCAGAGTTGAACTCTTTCCACACACCTTTGCAAAATTGTTAGTGGTCCAAAACCATATAAAATCGGGAAAAAAATAGATTGAACAGTTATAAATTGTTTATACAAAAGAAAAGAAATAAAATATTATAAAATCACTCGGTCTAAAGAAATGCATGAAATTAACCAATTTATGTTTTTTTTTAAATTAACTTGCAATGGTTAAAACTTAAAACACTATCCTTTAAAAAAAAGAAATTCTTGTTTTTTTTAATGCCATGTGTTACACTTGTAACTTGCGGAACAAATTTCCTCTAAGCATTGTATTCAATGAGTGTAACTTGCTATTGAAGGAAGTTGTTTTGAGTTGTTAAAGTTGGTTAGGAACTGCAACTTACTATATATAGCTCACTGTAACTAACTATGATTCATTCATTCAATACAATCAATGCAAGTTTGTTATAGTTTTCTTTCTCTTTTCACTCACTTCTTCATCATGTTGAAGAACTTCATGATGGTATCAGGACTCTTCTATGCTCTGATGTGCATCATGTAACACCCTTCTAAATCCCGCACGTAATTATCAATTATTTTAAGGGATAAGAACAACCTTAAGGGTGCCACACTTGATAAAAAAACATACTTATCATACTCCGTAACATGGGTTACACCAAATCATGTTATTAATCTCAAATTTCACTTTTATGATGTTTACACGACATCAAAATACATCTGATAAATTTTACAGCAGAAACATATTTCAAAACGTTTAGTCTCATGATAAACACTTTATAACATAATCAAAATGATTGCATCTGTTAATCATACATCTTAGATCGTCTCGACAAATTAAATAGGATGCAACATCAAACATAATAATACAATAGTTTCGGAAATCAAACATTCGCTCCAACCCGATGTTACATGATCAGAGCATAATTCCACTAAATAAAACGATAAACGATAGCTAGGCTTCAGTGGCTAGCATCCACTTACTTCCACTGAATTTACTTCTGAGTGTCTGCGCGTTACCCACGTAGAGGCAACATTCAAACAGAAGGGGCGAGTAATCATAATCAATTATAAATGACACGAGAAAGGATAGATTGCAACAATTATAAGTAACAAGTCTACAACATCAACATATCATAAACTCAACCCCAAACCTCATAAGTAACTCATATATAGCTTCAATCACAAGGCTCACATATAATCACATAACACATACAAGAATCACCACATCATGTAGCACCAACAAAATTATGCAATGCTACATAAAATGTTATGCAACAATACTGACTCAATGCATGTGGTACGAACTTATGAAAACTTAGGTCCATTTCACTCCACAATCCCTACCATAGGCTTAATTTCTTCTTGAAACTAGAGTACACCAAATCGCCATCATCACCATATGTAACGCTTCACTAATTCCACATAACATGAATTAGCTACCCGCACTCGAACCACCACCACAGGATTGAGGCCACAGCATAGTTAGAACCGAATTTTCGACAACATGGATGCATGATTTACAACATACAGTAACAACATCACCACAACAACATCAAGCTTTATCATCATACCAAGTCAACATAACACAATATTATCACAACAGAATATATAAACAATCAAATTCACAAAGATATAATACATAGAAATAATACTCAAACAATTCACCTATTTATATCATGTTATAGCTTGGTGTATTAGCTTTCTAACGCTTCAAATGGCTCGTCATTTGGATATACGATTAAAAAGTTATGATCAAAACCGTGTTGAAAAAATAGCATTTCTGGGCAAATTCAGGGTGCATGTGTCGACACATACATGTTACAGGTCAACACATGTACTCTCATTTTAAATCCTGTAGTGTATGTTTGCATATGTCAACACATATAGCTTTCATGTGTCGACATATGAGTCAATGTTTTCCAAAATAACTTTTTCTAAAGGCTATGTGACGACATATAGCTCGTTCAAGTCGACACTTACTGTTGTTTTTGGCATAAAACTATGTTTTCAACCATTTATTCACCAATTTACTTACAAGAAACTTGTTCCATAAAACCATATCACAATAACTCAAATTCTCTACTGTTTTAACATCCTAATTTTATCCATCATGTCATGGAATCATAGATTAACAATACTTCATAACTACAACACCAATTCATCATATTTATTCATCAATTCATCCATTCATGTCAAATTTAACTATGGTTCATGAAACACATAAATCAAAAACTAATTTACAACAACAACATCATCAAAGATTTCATAATCACCACATTTGCACACAACATCAAGATCAATCTCAAACTTTATAGGTATGATCTATATGATATAGTAAGTCATTATAGATTAATCTCAAACTTTATAGGTATGATCTATATGATATTATATTTCAATCCAATGGTTGATTTAAAAAATTGTTTATTCGAAATAAAGTTACGAGCGAGTGTAACTCGTGCTGCAACTTTTCGGGTATATATATATATATATATATATATATATATATATATATATATATATATATATATATATATATATATATATATATATATATATATATATATATATATATATATATATATATATATAAGAGATCAAATTACATCCAAAGAGTTACACCATTAGTTACACTCGCTCAATAACTTCACATCGAATAATATTTTTTAAAATCAATTGTTGAATTGAAACATACCATCATATAGATCATAACTATAAAATTTTAGATTAAATTATAATGATTTACTATTTCATTGAACTACATCAAAATTAATGTTATATCAGGGATATAAATGGATATTCATGGGGACGGATGGTATGATATTCGTGCCCGCCCGTTGGATAAATATGATATTCATATCCGCCCCATATCCGTGTAGATATCCGCTAAACAGATAATCTGCGGGTATTAAAGTATCCGTGGATATTTACAAATATCCATGGATAATACTATTTTTCTAAAATCATATTTCGAAAAAAATATTTTCAGTTTTTTTAAAAGAAACAAGACGTTATTATCACATAACATTCATACAATTTTCTCTGATTTTAACAACAAAATTTAATCAAATTAATTTCTTTCATTTTCACCAAAGAATAATATCCCATACATTTCATTTTTAACAAAAAAAATGATATTATGATTGTGAGTTATGGTGGAAGAGCAGACGATGGAGGACTAGAAAGGATGACACTAGTTGGAAGGAAAAAGAGCGATACAAGTTGGTTGGACGGTAAATTGTTGAAGTGAGGTATGAAGTATAGAAGAAACTTAAATATGAAATGTCCAATAAATTTTGTATATAATATAAATGTTTTCTTCAAGAAAAACTTAAAAAATATATGTATATGAGGAGACTAGTTTTTTATTGTTTTAGAAGATGAAAAGATAATGTATAATAAACTAATAATATTTAAGTAATTTTTATAATTTATGAACGATATGGATATCCACATGTACGGTAACATTAAATCCATATTCATATCAATTAATAAACTGGTATTTAAATATCCATTTATTTTATATGTGAATATCTATTAAACTACCCGCTCCGTACACGTGACAGATTTTATCCGCGGGTATGTATATTTTTGCCATCCCTACTTATATGAAAGTCCATTTTGACATTAATCTTTGGATATCTTAATGGTATAGTAACTCATTATAGATTAATCTCAAACTTTATTGGTATGATCTATATGATATTATGTTTCAATCAACAGTTGACTTTAAAAAATATTTATCTGGTGCGAAGTTATTGAGTTAATGTAACTCAAAGTGTAACTTTTCGAGTGTAATTTGATCTATCCTCAAATTTTATATATATATATATATATATATATATATATATATATATATATATATATATATATATATATATATATATATATATATATATATATATATATAAAACGTGTCATTCCATCAACAACAAAACATGCTCATAATGTCAACATCGAAAGGACATATGCACTTAATCAGTTTCATTTTACATTACTAAAGAAATACTTAAGTAATGTCACTTCTGTTTGCAATTTTTTAGTGTTCAATGTCTCCCAGCTGTATCCTATAGTTTGAACTTTGAACTTGAATATTTGGAAATGTGTGAATATTTTATACTAGTGTGATGCAGGATCAAAAGTGAGGATTGCACAATCGAACACTTTCAACTTCCAGTGCCAACAAAATTCTTAGAATGCTTGGACATATATTCTCTTATTTTATTTTCTTAACTTAAAAATAATATTCATCTAATCAACTTGGTACACAATATTAGAAACAAATACAAATTTAATATTCCTAAAAACTAAAATATAAATATGTGAACAAACTTTTACCATTATATATATATATATATATATATATATATATATATATATATATATATATATATATATATATATATATATATATATATATATATATATATATATATATATATATATGAGAAGGATAAAATTACATCCGAATAGTTACACCATGAATTATATTCACTCGTAATTTTATTTTGAATAAATATTTTTTAAAATGAACTGTTAGATTTAAGTATAAAATCCACCGTTTGACGTTTTTGCCAAAAAAAAAGAGCTTTCTATTTATTTGTTATTATCAAGTTCAATCCAACAATTCTTATAATTTTATCAATAACTAGTAACAAACCCGTGCTTACGCACGGGTTCTGTTCAGTTACGCGCATTAGGATACATTATTTATTTTAAATAAAATGTTTATATTTCGTATATAAAAATATTTAGATCATTTATAAAAATATTTGGATTAATAGTAAATTTCGTATATTATTTTAAAATTATGATGTTAATTTTAATTTCAGTATATATTATGTTTTTATTAATTAATATTTGCTATATTGTAATAATAATTTTTCAAATAAAATTAAGTTATATTAAAATGTATTAAATTTTAAAATAATATAATTGATTTTAAAGAATAAATTTTTTCCTGTATACAGACTTCATTTTTGTTTATGTATCATTTACAAAAATATTTGGATCAATAGTAAATTTCGTATATAAAAATATTTAGATCAACAGTAGATTTTTCCCTTATACCATTTTTGAATTTAAATATTTGGATCATAAATACAATATTTCGTAAATAATAGATTTTTTTCCTTATATAAATATTATTTTTGTTTAGGTATCATTTACAAAAATATTTTGAACCAATATTAAATTTTTATTTATAAAAATATTTACATCAATAATAGATTTTTTGGCCTATGCCATTTTTGAATAAACAATATTTAGATCATAAATAACATTTATCATATATAAAAATAATTAGATCAATAATAGATTTTTTCCTGTATACAGACTTCATTTTTTTTTTTTGAAATAAAAGCGTTTATTTACTTCAAAGAAACTATTACAGAGCGGGGCATTCTAGCCATAAATTGAGCCTATTTACATGAGGTTATTAACTATATGAGTCCTATATTTGGGTTTCATCCACCCTCTATAGACAATAGTATCTATAATGTTTCTAGTTACCAACTGTCTATCTCTAACTATACCCTCTTCACCAAAATTTTTTGAATTTCTATACATCCAGATATTATAACATGTTTCAGTTATAACAGCCTTAAGTATTCCCATTTTCCAGCCCTTGCCTTTAGATTTCCTCAAAATCCAGGTAAGATCCAGTCTGCTAGGAACCTGCACTTTCATCCAATCAAGCACAGTACTCCAAATGCTCTTTGAATCCTGACATTCGAACAATATATGGTCACGATCCTCATCAGCCTTATTGCAAAGTTCACATAAGGAATGCTGCAATATACCAAACTTTTTCAATCTAGTTTTAGTAGGTAACCTATCTTGACAAGCCAACCAAAGGATAGTTTTTTCTCTTGGCCGGGCAAAGTTATGTGCCAGCACCTGATACCATTCAACAGTGTTGCTCTCTTGCTTCAGTGCTTCATAGACTTTCATCATCTTGAATTTACCAAGTGCAAGCATACTCTGCCATATATTTGCAATCTGTCCTATCTCCACTCTTTTAGCCATGATGTTCTTGAGTATCCAGGTGCAGTTTTTGCCATGATTGTCCTGCATTATATCTCTACCCTTTAAGTAATAGGTATGAATCCATTTTACCCAAAGGCTATCTCCTTCCATGCTGATATTCCAGAGGCATTTTAGGAGTGCTACAGAATTCCACGTTTTCAAATCAAGAATATTCAAACCTCCATGCTTGAGAGGTCTGCATACTTTCTGCCAGGCAACAGGGCTTTTCTTACTAGGTGTGCTTTTACCAGACCATATGAATGTCCTGCAGATGGAATCAAGATTCTTTATGACACAGTCAGGCAAAGGAAGGCTGAACATCCAGTACTGAGCTATGGATGCCACCACACTTTTTACCAATTGGATCCTGCCAGCTATACTCAACAGCTTAGTAGTCCAATGCTTTATCCTGCTACTAATTTTATCAATCAAAGGAAGATAATGGCTCATGTGCAGTCTTTTACTCGATAATGGGATGCCTAAGTACCTGATTGGCAGATGCCCCTCCATGTAGCCTGTAGATATCATCACCTCTGCCTTTGTAGCATCATCCATACCTCTAAAAAAAGCCTTGCATTTCCTCGGGTTAACTATGAGTCCAGTAGATTTAGAGAAGGATGAGAAAGCTTCTATGAGAAGCTTAATGGAATTAGTATCCCCCCTGCTAAACATCAAGATATCATCAGCGAAAGTAAGGTGAGTGAGGTTTAATTTTGCACATTTACAATGGAAATGGAAATCTGAGTTATTAATCATCTTTGCCATTACTCTATTCATGTATTCCATCATAATGACAAATAGGAGTGGGGAGATGGGGTCTCCCTGTCTAATGCCTCTCCTTGCTTTCAAAACCTCAGAGTATTCACCATTGACATTAAACCTATAGCTGACTGTGGAGGTGCCCAACATGATCCATTTTATGAACTTATTTGGCAGGCCAATTTCACTCATAATTGTTTCCAAGGCTGACCAGTCCACCATATCATATGCTTTCTGAAGGTCAATCTGAAGCATGCATCGAGGTGTACCTCCTTTCCTGTCATAACCTCTCATGAGCTCAAAAGCTAGCAAAATGTGATTTTGGATAACCTGGCCTTTCAGAAAAGCTGCCTGGCTCTGATGAATTATGTTAGGGAGCACAGTGCCTAACCTATTAGTTAAGACTTTGGAGATAATCTTGAAGAAAGTTGTACATCCAGCAATGGGTCTAAAATCTTTCACTTCATACAGACTTCATTTTTGTTTAGGTATCATTTACAAAAATATTTGAATCATAGTAAATTTCGTATATAAAAATATTTAGATCCATAGTTAATTTTTTCCAGTATACTATTTTGGAATAAAAAATATTTGTATCATAAATACCATTTTTTGTAAATAATAGATTTTTTCCGTATACAAATGTTATTTTTGTTTAGGTATCATTTACAAAAATATTTGGATCAATATTAAATTTCCGTATATAAAAATATTTAGATCAACAATAGATTTTTTCCCATATACCATTTTTGGATAAAAAATATTTGATCATAAATATGATTTCTCGTATATAAAAATATTTAGATCAATAATAAATTTTTTTCCCCATATACCGATTTCATTTTTGTTTAGTTATCATTTACAAAAATATTTGGATCAATAGTAAATTTCGTATATAAAAATATTTAGATCAGTAGTAGATTTTTTTCCGTAAAGCATTTTTGAATAAAAATATTTGGATCATAAATACCATTTTTCGTAAATAATAGATTTTTTCTGTATATAAATATTATTTTTATTTAGGTATCATTTACAAAAATATTTACATCAATATTAAATTTTCGTATATAGAAATATTTAGATCAATAATAAATTTTTTGGCTTATGCCATTTTTGAATAAAAAATGTTTGAATCATAAATAATATCTTTCGTATATAAAAATATTTAGATCAATAATAATTTTTTTTCAAGTATAAAGACTTCATTTTTGTTTAGGTATCATTTACAAAAATATTTGGATCAATTGTAAATTTCGTATAAAAAAAATATTTAAATTAATAGTAAATTTTTTCCCGTATACCATTTTTGAATAAAAAATATTTGGATCATAAATACAATTTTTCGTAAATAATAGATTTTTTTCCGTATAAAAATATTATTTTTATTAAGGTATTATTTAAAAAAATATTTGGATCAATATTAAATTTTTGTATATAAAAATATTTAAATTAATAATAATTTTTTTTCCCGTATTCCATTTTTGGATCAAAAATATTTGATCATAAATACCATTTCTCGTATATAAAATTATTTAGATCAATAATAATTTTTTCTCCGTATACATACTTCATTTTTGTTTAGGTATCAGTTACAAAAATATTTGGATCAATAGTAAATTTCGTATATAAAAATATTTAGATCAATAGTAGATTTTTTTTCCTGTATACCATTTTTGAATAAAAATATTTGGATCATAAATACCATTTTTCATAAATAATAACATTTTTTCTGTATACAAATATTATTTTTGTTTAGGTATTATTTACAAAAATATTTGGATCAATATTAAATTTTTTTATATAAAAATATTTAGATCAATAATAGATTTTTTGGCCTATGCTATTTTTTAATAAAAAATATTTGGACCATAAATAACATTTTTTGTATATAAAAATATTTAGATCAATAATTGATTTTTTCCCCGTATACCGATTTCATTTTTGTTTAGGTATCATTTACAAATACATTTGGATCAATAGTAAATTTCTTATATAAAAATATTTAGATCAATAGTAAATTTTTTTCCGTATACCATTTTTGAATAAAAAAAATTGGATCATAAATACTTTTTTTGTAAATATTAAATTTTTTTCTGTAAACAAATATTATTTTTATTTAGGTATCATTTACAAAAATACTTGAATCAATATTAAATTTTGGTATATAAAAATATTTAGATCAATAATATATTTTTTGAATAAATTTTTCCCGTATATTATTTTTTACTAAAAAATATTTCGATCATAAATATCATTTTTCGTATAAAAAAAATATCAATAATAAATTTTTTTGTGGAAGAAAAAAGTGAGAAAGTGATGAAAGGGGAAACAAATAGAGAATGGAGAGAGATTTGGTAAGTTTGATAAAGTATGAGGTTATATTATTTTAATAATAAAACTATGATCTTTATTGTACAAAGACCAGATGACCACAATTTTAATGTGGTGGCAAAAAATCAAATAAGGGTATTGTAAACTTTTCTACAACCACTAATTTTTTTATATTATAGATCCATTTAAATATTTATTAAAAAGAAAAAAATATATAAGAGTATAATAATTAAATATTAAGAATATATAAAAAGATAAGAATAACCAAATGCATAAATATAATAAAATTTATGATTTTTTTATATAAAATAATCAACAATTAAATTAAAATGAGTAGATATAAGTACAATCTTGATCAATATGTATATTGTGTCACTCAAGATACTAAAGGTTGATATTTGTGTATTTTAAGTTTAGCATGCTACTTAAAGATGCAATATATTTTATGTGTATATACTAACTTTATATGATTTCATCTAGATCTAGTTTTGAATGCTTTTTAAAAGAAAAAACATATATATAATTTTAAAATAAATATGTATTAAAAAGGTATTCTTTCTTTTTTTTTACAAAACAAAAAGGTATTTGTCGATATCTAAATATGGAATAATTTAATGAGGACATATAATGGGCAACACACGAAAGACTAGTTGTTGAGATTTTAATATTACTTGAACGCGTGGCTGACACACGAAAGTGGATGTACCAACCTTGGCCAATAATTCCACTCATAAAAACATACTTTATGCCATACAATTAGTTAAATGATAAATATTTTTAGAATTTAATTGTTATGCAATATTAGTGTAATATATTTTATAATGTCACTAAATCATGATTATTCATAATTTTTGTTTAGTTAATGATCCAGAAAATGTGTGGTGAAGTGATAGAAGAGTTTTGACGCGGTGGAATAACTTTCTATTATGGGGGAGAAAAAACGAACTTGCAAAATTAACACTACAACATATAAGTAAATGCCTAAGTGAAAAGTAATTTAAGTGTGTGAATGAATTGAAGATCATAAATGGTGTGATGTTATCGGTAGCGGTGAAATTTTGAGATTGAAGTCATTGATTGACTTAGCTCAGACATTTTAGCAGAGTCGTCACCGCGCTTTATTGTTTCCTAAGAAAATGGGAAAAAGAGCGAAATAAAACTCACAGAAGTTTTTAAAATCAAAACTAATAAACTTATCAGAGATCTTTGGTTCGGGGTTGGTTATGCAAGGGGGAGGTATTAGCAACCCTCACATATACGCTATTCCGTAGGAACCTATTTGAAATATATATTATTGTTGTTATTATAAAATGTTTATGTGTTTTTGTTTAAATAGACTTGGAGGATGATAAAAGATCATATTTTAAAAGTGTGCTCGACACGACATTGCATTGTATGCCTACATATCTCTTAAATGCAATAGGAAAGTCAGAGCATTTGTAGTTCCCCTTAAAAGGAAAATAAAGAGTCAAGTGGCAAAATCTATTTAGGTGTTGAGCTTTAACAATACTCTACGCGTTTTTTAATGTTAAATTTTATTAATACTTAACAAGTTTTAAAAGGTGTCAAGCTTTAACAATACAAGACAAAGGGTGATTAAAAAAGAGGTTGGTTGAGCTTTAACAATACAAAACCAAGGGTTTGAGTTTAAAAAGGTTGAGCTTTAACAATACAAAACCATTTTTAAAACAAAGGAGGAAGTGCTAAGCTTTAACAATACTAATCACAAAGTAAAAGAGTTGGAAAAGAGAGTGAGTACCTTGACCATTTTAGTCAATACCATTCTCATTCCTTTGGAGTTTAGGCAACATCTTAAGCAATCATTCATGATGAATATCTCAAGTGGTGTGTATGATATAACATGTGTATCATGGATATAATCAATGGTGAGTTTAAGATAAACAAGATATCAATGTGAAATTCTGGTGCAGCAGACCCAGATGTCCTATAGGATGTCGAGACATCCGGTCTGTCATGAAATACACATGCAAGGTATAAACAATTTCACACAGTACTGAAAGGTAAAGAACACAAGTGATTGTTAACCTAGTTCGGAGCAACTCTCCTACTCTAGGGGCATACCAAGCCAGGAATGAAGTTCACTAAATAGTATCAATTCGAAGCTAAACAACCTCCAGTTTACAACTTCTTACTTAATCACTACCCAATGCAATACTTCTACCTAAGACTCACTTAGGTATGAGGCCCTCCTCAAATCCCTTCAATCACAAACAGTGATACCCTACAGTATCAAACAATTGCAGAAGACTCACTTCCCTGACAATACCTAGCCAAGACTCTTAACTAAGAACAATAACTTAGAGTTGCTTCAGAGCTTCCTTCAAGAACAATACACCTCTTGCCTACATGCTTCACGGTGGACACTACTTCTCTTGCTTCACAGCTTCGAGAAGGATACGGTGATCTTCCCACAACCCGGGAGATTCACCTTGACAAACCCTAGACTCCTACATCTTGAGTCGTACCAAACTAGGTTACAAATCCTTATCTTTATATCATATACCCAACTGGATTTGGGCATCTAAATATAACAAATATGTTGTTACAAATTCGCAGTAACTTCTGCTAAAATAAAGGTCTTCAATTCCTTAGCTTCCCAAGAATAGCTCCTTATTTAGAAACTATATAAAGCTGTATATTCTTCAAATATTCTAATTGATTCTTCTGACCTGTTAAACATATAACGCCTTATATGATTGCATCATATCTCTGAATATATCTGTGATTGTTAAATCATAACAGATTTAACTTATCCACTTCAGTTCAGGCATGATGTCGTATGCTATTATATAGGACATCTCATACGACATGTCATTCCATATTTTGAGACATCTCAACACAACATGTCTTAACATGAGATATGACTTCTTGCTCAACCTGTTCCTGTCAACAAGTTAATTCAACCTATCTACTAAACCTACTTTATTTGTTTTACTAAAATTAATGTCAATCCTAAAGATAGAGAACTTACACAATGAATAAACTCAAGTATAAAAGGTTGATGAATAAAAAGATGGCATACCTCAAGATTATTTCATGTATAAATGAATATGATATGATGATGGATGAATGTCTCATGAATGTGGGGTTAGTTGATAATGTATGTGTGTGTGTGTGTATATATATATATATATATATATATATATATATATATATATATATATATATATATATATACACAAAGATAATAACATAACCAAAGTATAAATGTACAAAATGTAAATCAACAATTGTGTGTACAAATGTATAAATAAGAAAAGATCATAGCAACAAGTTATATCAACATGGTATTGCATTTAAGATCAAAAGATCAAAGGATCACAAGATTAGGGTTTTAGCCTGTGTACATAAACCTAATAACTTTTTATTCACAAAGTTTTAAATGAAGCCCTAGGTGTATCAAATAAAGGATCATTATTTTCTTTTCAAGATTGATTTATCTTAGCTCTAATTAGTTTAGGTATTTTCAAAAAAAATTAAATTATATATACAAAGTATAAATGGAAACTAGTTGAGGCTAAGGAGTTTTGTCTTCTATTTCTACGGAGTATTACACGTATTTTTTAGGAATGGATGCAATAGTTCTTCAATTGGAGTCGGCTAAAGTGACTTACCAAACTCCTTATGCATCGACAATTTTGGCCTTTGATATTACTAGAATGGGAGATATTTTCATTTTCTCATTGTCTTTGGAAAGAGAAAGAAGTGCTTTAGTAATGTGTCAATGCTCTTTCTATCATGTGGAACCGGTATCGAAAGGGTCTTTTACCAGGACGTCCAAAATTTTATAATTTTATATTTCTTTGGAATTTATCTCTCTATTTTCTCCCGTTCACTCAAGAAATATTTTTCTTTCACTTAAGTTTCATTAGTACTTTTGAGGGAAAAATCACTAGTGAGGAATAAATTTTATTGGTCGTGTTGTTGTTATAAATCTCAATAATGCAATACTCTTGGGAAATTGAGTTTCATTCTTGAGATAAAATAGTCTTAAAATATCTGCTCTGTTCTATAATTCTGCCGGAAAAAGCTTTGTTTGGTTTTTGAGATTATCCTGGAAAATCTCTAATAGGTTTGTTAGCTCAATTATGGGTAAAAGCTTTCATTTTTTTAGGGATAAACCATTGTAAAATCTTGTTGTGAAAACTATGCCAAGAGCAGAGTATAATAGGGAACATAATAAGAAAGCAAGAAGGACAACAAGTAGAACAACAAGGATTGGTTAAAATTTCTATTCTTTTCTTTCTCTTAAATAAAATTACAAGTTACAAGAATAACAAATAACCCTCATACCCTAAATTAGGATTTGCAGTATGCAATGATGAAAGAATAGTATGCTATTTATAATAAACCTAACATACTAAACGAATGGGTTTTTTCACAAATACCCATTACAAGCCAACTTAGGGTACAAGTTAACTTAAACAATTGGACATAACAAACATGCCCAATTCGAAATACTAACAACCCTAGCATTTCGACACCACATACTACAACACACTTCGACTACAGTATAAAGATATTCAACACATTCTCTGTCGAAACAGGAAGCTACTCTTCGACCCACTAGACTTCGACCCAATTCTCACAAATCTCTACCTTGGATCAAACTCTATAACATCAAAGAACAAAATAGCTTTCTTCATGCAACTATATCAACTGTATACAGTGGAAAAACTTACAATTGGGCAATGTCTTCGTGATCATATCAGCAGCATTGTGATCTGTCGATACCATCAGCACTTGGACTTCTTCGTGCTCAATTACTCCTTTGACGAAATGAAACCTCATATCGGTGTGCTTGGTTCGCTCATGATATGTTGAGTTCTTCGACAGGTGTATTTCACTTTAACTATCATATTTAACAGTGATACTTCGACCTTGAAGTTTCAGCTCCTTCGCAAAACCTTCAAGCCACAATGCTTCTTTCACAGCTTCGGTTAGGGCAATATACTCCGACTCAATGGTTAATAAAGCAACAACCTTTTGAAGTATTGCTTTCTAACTAATTGTTGTGCCAAACATAGTGAAAACATATCCAAAAATAGATTTTCTAGAATCCATACAACCTGCATAATTAGAGTCGACATATCCTTCGATTGCTGCTTTACGATCTTCACCCAGGGCTCCACTATAAATTAGAACTCTGTTTAAAGATCCATTTATGTACCTTAGAATCCACTTCAATGCTTTCCAGTGAGCCTTTCTAGGATTCGCCATGTACCTGCTTACAAGACTAACTGCATATGTTATGTCGGGTATAGTACAGACCATAGAATACATCAAAGAACCAACTATACTAGCATATGGGATGCTATTCATATAGGCTCTTTCGACATCATTACTGGGACATTGATCAATACTTAACTTGAATTGAGGGTTCTTTGGAGTCACAATAAGCTTTAAATTCGACATGCCAAACTTGTCGAGATTCTTCCGTAGGTATGCCTCTTGAGATAAGCATAATTTTGACTGCTTTCTATATTTTCGAATGTCAATCCCAAGAATCCTAGTTGTAGCTCCCATATCCGTCATATCAAACTCTTTATTGAGTTTAGTCTTCATCCTCATTACATCTTCGACATTATTGCTTTCTATGAGAATATCATCCACATAAAGTAACAAAATAACAAATGAATTACCAGGTCGAAATTGGAAGTAAACATAGTGGTCGAGTAGAGTTCTAACGAAACTTATGTGTGCGATGAACTTGTCGGATCTCTTATTCCACTGTTGAGGAGATTGTTTAAGTCTATATAAATATCTCTTTAGCTTGCACACATAATTTTCCTTCCTCTTTTCGACATACCTTTCAGGTTGTATCATCAGGATTGTTTCATCTAGATCACCATACAAGAACGCAGTCTTCACATCCATCTGTTCCAGTTCAAGATCGAACTGTGCCACCATGGAAAGAAACATTTGAACGGACCTATGCTTCACAATAGGAGAAAACACATCATTGAATTCGACACCTTCTTTTTTAGTGAAACCCCTTCCGACCAACCTTACCTTGTATCTTTTCGACGCCACTCCTTCGATTCCTTCCTTAACTTTGAAAATCCATTTACAGCTGACTAACCTTTCCCCAGCAAGTTTCTTGATCAGTTCCCAAGTGTGATTATCATGAAGAGATTTCATCTCATCATTCATGGCCTTCAAACATTCAGTCTTACTTCGAGTCCTCATAACTTCCTTATAGTCTCTAGGTTCTTTGTCTAGAACCTCACTTGCAAAGATTAAGGCTAAAGCTATAAGATCTGCATACCCAAGTCTCTAAGGAGGCTTTATGACTCTTCTCGACCTATCTCTTGACAACAGGTAGTCATCGGCAGTTTCCTTAACTTCCTCAGCATCTTCTGTTTCTTCTTCGACTTCATTTGGGATATACAATTCAGCAACAACATGTTCCACCTCAACAAGAATATTGTAATACGGTGGGAGAATTGACTTCTTTTTTGATATTTCGCAAAACATGTTGCGTTAAGCAAGAGTCGCCATCGACTTTTATTTTATCCAATTTTTGGAAAGGTAAAAATAACATGAAAGACCTTTTAAAAATACTTGGGTTCGGGGGGTAGGTTATACAAAGGGAAGGTGTGAGCACCCTTTGTATCCATGGTTATCCATGGGCTCTTAATTTCTTAGCTCACTTTTTGTTTGAATTGTTTGAAAATCAGGAGTGTCGTGTGTGTTTGAAAAGGGGGTGCCAATAGTAGGCAAAGCTTCGTAATTATTCTTGCGTCAGTCCTCAAGAATATTTACGAAGTATTTTTGAAGTTTTTTGTTTGATTTGAACTTGTGGTGTGAAAAGCATTTTTTATTTGAGCAAGCAATTAAGCGCAATCTACCCTAATTATTTGGTCTTTCTTGTTATTTTTCTTTCGTTGAGGGAAAGAGAGTATCCATACCAATTGTGGGGTTGGTAGTCCTTTCATTGGATGTAACGGGTCATCTAAGGGTCATCGTATGGTCATTGAAGGCAACTCGTAAGGGTACCTTAGCATTCGAAGGGACGATCATCATTTAATCGAAGGGTCATCGAGGGACAAGATCATGTTAATCGTAGGCAACTCGAAGGGACTATGATCTTTTATGATGATTTTATTCGTAGGTAACTTACTAAGAGTATCCTCACGTTCGAGGGACTTGACAATTTAATCGAAAGGCAACGAAGAGAGGGTTACCCTAAAGGTGCGTGTGTGAACAAGTAACAATAGTGTGTAGTTTTAAATTATTTATCTTTGAATTAGTGGGCTAAGTCCAATTGATTATTCTTGCCATACAATCCTAAGCATACATCTAATAGTTAATATAGCAGTTTATATGTTGCGAAAATTAAAGAGCGGAAAAGAAAGTCCTACGCTATTACAGGGCTTTGGGGCAGTTACATAATATTGAAAAATGCGGAAAATTAAAGATGCGTAAAATAAAAGATCCTAATTACTATTACAACCTCAAAGCAGTTACAATTATCATAAAAATAACGCGTAATAATTAACTGACGAATAAATTGTAATGTCGAGAAAGAAGGAGGAGAAGAAGAATTAAAAAACAAGGTTACAAATAAAAACATGGTTTAGAAGACTTAGCCTAATTATTTAATTAATGAGTCTTAAAACTAATTATTTTCTAATTATTTAGCCTAAATACTAATCCTAATTTATTTAACCAAAAAAATAATTTACTAAATTATTTAACCTAAAAAACTAATCCTAAATTAATTAACCTAGAAACCTAATTTATCAATTAAAGGGAAAAATATTTTTTTTTTGGTTTTTTTATGGTTAAAAGCAAATAATCAAAATATCAAATTAATTCTATGAAAAAAATAATCCTAAATTTACTAGGTTGATTTTAGTTTTAGTTTTTTAGATAGTAAAAATACTTAGTAGTTGATTAAGAAAGAAGGAAGGAAAAAGAAAAATAAAAAAAGTCATATAAAAGAAAGTAAAAAAATTAGAAAAAAAACAGTTTCGATCCTGCGCGGTGCATCCATGAAAGTCTACCGTGGGCATACGTGTTTACGCGCGCTGGATTAGAGGCTGGAGCGATCGGATGGCTGATGGTACGAGGGTGCATCATAAGCGCGTGGACGAAGCGCACTGGAGCGGAGGGGAAAAGAGCGTGCGCCAGTTTTGAATCTGGCCAATCAGATCGTGCCACACATCATTTTCATCGTTGCCACCGTCGTCTTAGCTTTACCTACAGACATTCCGTAGCAAAAGCCTTTACCTACGATTTTTATCCGTAGCCATATGTCCTCGTCATAGAAACCTGCAAATCAACGTCAAGAAACACAAGAAAACAACCCAGACTACATAAACGTGGTCTCCCGAATCCATTGGACTCAAACCGATTTGAGTTTTCCTTCACCCTTTTTTGAGATTTTTCACGTGTTATTTAGCCTGCCAAACCTTGTCCTTAGCATATGAACATGTTTGTTTACTTATAGGAAATACATTAGGTCAACAAATATGAATCAAATCTTGTTAATTGAGAAGATTGGAATTTGATTGAATCTTGGAATTTAAGTTTCTATTTTTACACCAAATGTCTCTTTTACTCACTTTCCACGATCTGAGTCAAATATTTGGGATATATTGGATGATTAAAGTTGATTAGAAAACCAATCTTTGATTTAAAACAAATTATTTTATATTTTATCTAATTTATTAATATTTAAATGAATAAAACTTCAAATAAATAAAAATAAATGTTAGAAAAATAAAATAATTGGTTTAAGATTCTTCATATGGCCCATGGACACGTTGGAAATCCATATCTTAAGCCCGTTGGTTCAAAAAATCCATTTTGCTCATATTGGCTTTTATGCATTTCTCCAAAATCGCCCATCTTTAGCAATCCATATCTCTTCCAATATTTATCATATGAAGGTGTTCTAGGAATTTCTGGAAAGCCCAAGATGTCCTCTTCAACCCACTTTGGAACATTTTTTGCAATTGAAGATTATATCTTGATGATATTGGCCTTAAAAAAAGTTAGCTTTTTGTGGACTTTCAAAATGACCTGTAATGTTTTAGCTCATATCTTTCAAATGAAGCATTTTTGGCCAAGCCTTTAGTCAGACAAGATTGTAGAGAATTGAATTTCCTTCAAAATGAGCTTTGGTTGGGAAATTTTTGATAAAGCATGTGGAAGTTATGGCTGGTCAAAGTTCAGTTGACCTTCTCCTACAAACCCTAATTTAGAAACTTTGAGTTTTGTCAATTTCTGAACTTTCCTTGATGAATCATGATCAACCCTTGATCAAATGGTGAACGTGATCTCATATTCTTGATGTTGACCAAAAATCCTGACTTCTGACTGTACTTTGACCATAGTTGACTTTTAGGTCACATTAGTCGACTATTGATCAATTGAGCAGTTGGTTGAGCAACCTTGTGAATTAAGGCTTGAAACTTGGCATAGAGATACTTTGAGACATATGGGATACCATGAGGTCCAGTTCAAGTCTCAGAAGTACTATATCCTTGAAGAACAGCAAAACCCTATTTAAAGGCTTGTTTAGGAGAAGAGTAGATGTGTCCAACTCTTGTGTAGTCGGAAATCAAATGAGTTGAAGAGACTGCTTGAGCCAAAATATCTTGAAATATGGAGGGAAAATTTTGGGGTATGACAAATATCTACCTGTTCCAGCTCTTCGTCAAATTTTTCTGCACTTCGACTAACATCATCAGTTTTCTTAAAAGTCATTTCAGCTTCATTGAAAACTACATCTCGATTGGTGATACTCTTCTTGTGACCTGGATCTATGAACCATAGCCTATAAGCTTTGACTCCTTCAGAGTATTCCATGAACATGCATTTCAGAGCTCTAGGTTCGACCTTGTCTTGCCTAATGTGAGCATAGGCTATGTAGCCAAATACTTTCCGTTTGTCGAGATTTGGTGGATGTCCCAACCAAACTTTTTCAGGTGTCTTCATATCTAACACAGTCGAAAGACATCTGTTTATCAGATATGTTATTGTCGAAACAGCCTCAGCCCAAAACACCTTTAACCCAGCACTAGTCAACATGCATCTAACATTCTCCAAAATAGTTCGATTAAACCTTTCAGCCAAACCATTTTGATGTGGAATATCTGCAGTAGTTTTGTGCCTTGCAATACTAGAGGTAGCACAAAACTATCGAACGCCTCATTGCAAAATTCAAGGCCATTATCGATTCTCAACCTCTTGACCTTTCTGCCAGTTTGATTTGAGACCTGAGTCTTCCAACTATTGAAATTCTCAAAAGTTTCATCCTTAGTCTTATGGACGAATACCCATAATTTCCTAGTATAATCATTTACAAGCGATAGAAAATACCTTGCTCCTGAATGTAATGAACACCTTGCAGGCCCCCAAAGATCAGCATGGATGTAATCGAGGGATCCATGTGTTCTTTGTTTTCCTTTGTTGAACTTCATTCTGCAAGATTTTCCAAGTATGTACACATGGTTCACAAAACTCCAGCTTTTTGACTTTTTCTCCACCAAGCAGATTTTGTTTTCCTAATTCGATCAGACCCCTTTCACTAACATGGCCCAATCTCGTGTCAAATTTCTATTTTCCATGGAGGTTTCATGAATGCAATATTTGTCGAACCATTTACAACTTCAGCCTCAAGGGTATACAAGCTTGTTTCTTCACGCCTCTCAAGACTTGCTTTGATCCCTTCATGACTCTTAAGATACTTTTCTCTCCTTAGAAAACATATCCTTTCTTATCGAATTCACCAAGAGAAATCAAATTTCTCTTCAAATCAGGAACATAACTGAATTCATGCAACAACCTTATTGACTCATCATGGAGCTTGAATCTCACAGATCCAACACTTGTAATCTTGCAAGATTTGTTGTTTCCCAACAATACAGATCCACCATCTTGATCACATAATTCCTTGAACAAGTGTTTTTTTGGAGTCATGTGCCAAGTTCAACCTGAATCCATAATCCACTCCTTACTCGAGTCACTGCTTGAAACCACAACAACATCAGATGATTCGAAATCATCTTGAACAATGGCTGCATTACCATTATCCTTACCTCAATGATCTTTCAAGCGTTCAAGACACACCTTTCTTTTGTGACCCTCCTTCTTACAATGATAACATCGAATACCAGATGATTCGCCATTGTAAGAATTTTGCTTACTTTTGTCCTTCTTCTTGTCGAACTTACCATCCTTTCGCAAGAATTTTCCCATAAAGGCCAAACCTTCTCCAACAGTTCAAGGTTTATGCTCCTTTCGTTCATTCAAGTCCTTAGAATACAGGGCTGATTGAACTTCTACAAAGGTCATGGACTCCCTTCCATACAAGAGAGTTTCTTTGAAGTGAGCATGTGATCAAGGCAAAGCGTGCAACAGTAATAGCGTTTGATCTTCATCATCAATCTTCACATTAATATTTTCAAGATAAAAAATCAGCTTGTTGAACATATCCAACTACTCAGCCAACACTTTATCTTCAATCATCTTGAATGAATATAAAGCTTGCTTTAGGTAGAGTCGATTTACCAGTGATTTTGTCATGTACAAACTTTTAAGTTTCACTCATAACCATGATGTCGTCATCTCCTTTGATACCTGTCGAAGAACCTTATCGCCAAGCCTCAACAAAATTGCGTTGTGGGCTTTCTCTATCGTGCCCGTCTTTTCTTTTTCCGTTAACACAACGTCCATCATTGTCGCTCCCTTCAACGCTTCCAAACAACCCTGTTGAACTAGTAAGGTTTTCATCTTCAAGTGCCACAGACCGAAATCGTTCACTCTGGTGAATTTTTCAATCTTATACTTTGTTAAATGTATCTTCTCCACGCTCACCGCACCAATTTGTTGTGAAACTATGCCAAGAATATAGTATAATAGGGAACACAATAGGAAAGAGAGAAGGACAACAAGAAGAACAACAATGATTGGTAATAACTGCTATTTTTTTCTTTCTCTTAAATCAAGATTACAAGTTAAACGTGAAGGTGGAGAAAAACACAAGAAAGGGGGCGTTTGAATTATGTTCTTTCAATCTTTTTCTTGTCCCCTTTTTTAACGTCTTTTCTTTCTTTTGTTATCTCATCTATTGGATACGCTTTTAATGTTGCGGAAGCATGTTGAAAGTAGAACTACATAACCAATGAGATGTTCATTTTTAACTTCTGTGTATCATCAGAGCTTCTGACGGGTCTCAGTACAGTTCCGAAGATTTCTGCGTGAATGTTCTAAGTTAGAATGAAAAGTACAGAAAGTAAAAGACACATTCATTTTTATCCTGGTTCACCTTCTGAATAAGGCTACCTCCAGTCCACCTTCTTCAGGTGATTTTCCTCTATCCAGAGGTCTTAATCCACTATAACTATAACACCCCAAATCTACCCCGCAGATATACAAGAAAATCAGAGTATAAAACTCTCAAAACGAACATCAATATTTGAGGCGTCACAATTTCGACTTAAAACAATTCATAAACATGCTCATAATACATAGATACATAGCACATACATCGGATTAAAAATCATAAATCATTCGTCATTCAATCCAAACAACTTAGAAACATCGCAGCGGAATTCATTGCCAACATAAACCAAAATATCTCATTTACGCCGATCATGGCAATCGACCAATCCAACATATCTCACAAATATGTAACAACATAATCCAATAGAAATAATCATATCCAGACATAATACAAGAAGCGACAAAACAACGACGATAAAACACGACATCGTCAAAGCAAACTAGACGTCCCCCGAGTACTACGTATCAGAGCATAGACACACCGACATGAGCTAATAGGTAAACGGCTACTCCACGTCGTTACCTGCACGTTACCAACAGAGGGTAACATTCAAACAGAAGGGGTGAGATATCATTCATTATAAAGAAACGTATGATAATATTTAAAGCATAGTAAAGATCATACATATATCACCGCTTCTCACCACCTAACATGTTACCAACAATTCACATCATTCAAACACCTTATAAAACGGTAACCATGTCAATAAACAAGTACGACAACATATTCCATTCACAATTATGAGTTTAATACATCAAAATAACCTCTCATCATCACATCACATCAAACACACATTTAAAACAACATCAAATGCAATTCAAATGTGACTCAACTTATGCAAATGCATGTGGTACCATTCAGAGAAAAACTCCCGTCTCAATCATTGTCAGTGGACCATAATTGTTGCCATCTTTCAGGCTAATAGTCGTTTCCATCTCTCAGGCTAATAGTCGTTGCCATTCTCAGGCTAAAGGACACTTATGCAATGGATGCTACACAATAACACACATCCACAAAGCACATATTCACAACGTATGACAACATCGTCCAATCATCGACTAAACATCATTACTTTTGTAGTAATTCATTCCTTCACAATCATGTCGCTATGTTGCATCATCATACAACAATGTTTCATGCCACAACAACAATCACAACATCCAACAATTCAATCCAATAAAAGGTTTCAAAAAGATATTCAATGGTTTTCAAATCATATTCATTGGAAAGACATTGATTAAAGCTTCACGGAGGTTCAAATGGCAATTAAAAATAAGTTCTGGTTCAAAAGATACATCAATTCAAGGTTTGAACAAGTTTTGTGAAACAGGGTCCGCTTAGCGGCCCACAAGTGACGATAGGCAGAAGCTTTTTTATGAAACAGGCTCCGCTTAGCAGACTAGCTCCGTTTAGCGAACCTTTTTATTTTTTCAGATAGAACAACATCCACTTAGCGGAACCACGTCCGCTTAGCGGGAGCGCGATTTTGCAGAAAAACGATAACAGTAATAGACCTGCATAATCACCCTTCCCTCACCCAAAACTCATTCTAAACAGCAATTAAACATATATAAACATGAAATTTATCATCATCTATCATCAAACATCAATCAAAACATATTTCTAATCACAAATTCATGCATTTTGTTCATAAACCCTAACATTTCTACACAAAGACAATCCATGGTTCAACATACAATCCAATCCACCCTAAACATCATCATACACCCCTTTAGCATGGAAAAATCCCACTCTTACCTTAGGTTTTAGATTGAAGCCAACTCTATCTTCAACCTTGAGATTCTCCTCTTCTCTTCTCTCTTCTCTTCTTTCACCAAAATCCTAAATGAGCTTCTAATTTCTATTTTCTCTAAAACCCTTGTTTTAGTTAAACTCTATTATCCTTTTAATTATCAATGAGCCTTAAATAACACCCTGCACTTACTAATGCTAACTCAAGCCCAATAACTAAAAGCTTCTGTAACTTATTTTATTTATTACTAAAACCTAACCATTAGCACAACATCTCATAAGCACCTAATTAACACATAATAATTTACTAAATCACATAGCACACAATTAAATAAAATAATTAAATGAAAAACGGGCGTTACAAATCTCCCTTACTTAGAATATTTTCGTCCTCGAAAATTACCTCAAACAAACAACTCAGGATACGACTCGTGCATCTTGCTCTCCAATTCCCACGTCAAACTCTCACTGGTAGCACCCGACCAAACTACCTTCACCAAAGCAATCTCTTTGTCTCTAAGCGTCTTCGTCTCGCGATCCTCAATCCTTATAGGCATAGTCTTCACCGTGACATTATCCCGCACTTGCACGTCATCCATGTGAATTTTACATGCGAAGGATCCGAAACATACTTCCGAAGTTGCGACACATGAAATACATCATGCAAATTCGAAAGATTAGGCGGCAACGCCACCCTATTCGCCATATTACCAACCTTCTCGAAAATTTGATATGGTCAAATAAAACGAGGAGTGAGGTTCTTCGACTTCAAGGCTCTCCCCACACCGGTCACCAGCGTAACTCTCAAGAATACATGATTTCCAGCTTGAAATTCCAAAACCTTCCTTCTCTTGTCACAATAACTCTTCTGCCTACTTTGAGAAGTCTTCATCTTTTCACGAATCAACTTAACCTTCTCGGTAGTCTCTCGGACAATCTTAGGTCCAAGTACTACACTCTCACCCGATTCATGCCAACACAATGGAGTCCTACACCTCCGACCATACAACGCTTCAAAAGGTGCCATGCCAATACTCGAATGGTAACTATTGTTATATGTGAACTCGATTAATGGAAGATATGTATCCCACGTACCTCCCTGTTCAAGAACACAAGATCTCAACATATCTTCTAAAGACTGAATCGTCCTCTCCGATTGACCATCTGTCTGAGGATGATACGCCAAACTCAACCTCAACTTAGAACCCAATGCCTCTTGCAAACTCTTCCAAAAATCTGAAGTGAACCTTGGATATCTATCTAAAACAATACACAAACAAACACCATGCAGCTTCACAATCACACGGACATAAATCTCCGCCAACCTCGAAACTGGATATGTGATGTTAATAGGTATGAAATGAGCCGACTTCGTAAGCCTATCAACAATCACCCAAATCAAATGATGTCCTCTCACGGTATTCGGCAAACCCATCACAAAATCCATAGAAATGCTATCCCATTTCCACTCCGGAACTTCCAACGGTTGCATTAAACTAGCAGTCTGATGTTCAACCTTCGATTTTTGACAAGTCAAACACGCATACACAAACTGAGCTATGTCACGCTTCATCCCAGGCCACCAAAACAAATTCTTTAAATCTTGGTACATCTTTGTAGCTCCTGGATGAATACTCAAATTACTTCTATGACCTTCTTCAAGAATTGCTCTCTTCAAATTCACATCATCAAGAATACAAATCCGATCACGAAACCTCAACACACCATGTGCATCCAACTTGAAATCACTATTCTCAATTTGATTGATTCCAACCATCGAATCAACCAATTCCACATCCAACTTCTGGGCTTTCTGGATACTATCCAGAAAATCATTGTTAATCTTCAACATACCCAAACGAACACTCTTATGGGTCACTTCACATACCAAACTCATATCTCGGAATTTCTCAATCAATAATAACTCCTTAACCATCATTGCAGACATATGCAAAGTCTTGCGACTCAAAGCATCGGCAACAACATTAGCTTTTCCTGGATGATTATTCAAACCGAAATCATAATCCTTCAACAATTCTAACCACCTTCATTGCCTCATATTCAATTCCTTCTGATCAAACAAATACTTTAAGCTTTTATGGTCACTAAATACTTCAAATCTAGAATCATAAAGATAATGCCTCCAAATCTTCAAAACAAACACAACAGCAGCAAGTTCTAAATCATGCGTAGGATAGTTCTTCTTATGAACCCTCAACTGCCTCGATGCATAAGCAACAACCTTATCATTCTGCATGAGCACACCTCCTAGACCCATCTTAGAAGCATCACAATAAACCACAAACGGTTCTTCCGGATTAGGCAATATCAAAATCGTTGTCGATGTCAACCTGTTCTTTAACTCGGTAAAACTCTCTTTGTAAGAAACATCCCACACAAAAACCTTACCCTTACAAGTCAACTTGGTCAATGGAAGAGCTAACTTAGAAAAAACTTCAATGAACCTTCTGTAATAACCTGCTAATCCCAAAAAGCTTCGAATCTCGGTGGCCGACTTAGGAGTTTCCCATCTCAACACGGCATCAACTTTAGACGGATCCACGGTAATGCCATCACCAGAAATGACATGACCAAGAAAGCTAACTTCTTTCAACCGAAACTCACACTTGGACAACTTAGCATACAACTACTTCTCTTTCAAGACTTGCAATACCAACTTCAAATGCTCAGCATGATATGATTCTGATTTAGAGTAAACCAAGATATCATCAATGAACACCACCATAAAACGATCTAGATACTCATGAAAGATACGGTTCATGTACTCCATAAATACTCCAGGTGAATTAGTAACACCGAAGGGCATCACGGAATACTCATAATGTCCATAACGCATTCTGAAAGACGTCTTCTGCATATCCTCATCTTTCACCTTAATCTGATGGTAACCCGACCTCAGGTCAATCTTGCTAAACACACGGGCACCAACCAATTGATCCATCAAATCATCAATTATTGGAATTGGATACTTGTTCTTGATTGTCACCTTATTCAATTGACGATAATCAATACAATGTCTCATACCTCCATCCTTTTTCTTAACCAACAACACTGGAGCTCCCCACGACGACACTAGGTCTCACAAACTTCTTCTCAAGCAACTCTTCCAATTGCTTCTTCAATTCGGATAACTCAGATGCGGATATTCTGTACGGTGCCATAGGCACAGGTCTAGTACGAGGTACAAGATCAATAGAGAACTCAACTTCTCTCTCAGGCGGCACATCAGGAATCTCATCGGGGAAAACTTCAGGAAATTCACACACCACCTTCAACTCTTCTATTATAGCTTGATTCTCAACAGACATCGAAGCAACCAAATCAAAAAACTTGAACACCTTCTTTCATCAACACACGCATCTGTCTAGCTGACAACAACTCAACACCTTCTTCTTCTGGAGAAGAAAACCTCACCGACTTATCATAGCAATTAATGTGAACATGGTTATGCTCTAAACAGTTCATCCCCAAGATCACATCCAAACCTCTCAACGGCAAGCAAACAAAATCAATAAGAAAGTCTCTGTCGAAAATCGACACGGGACACTTTAAACACACGAGAGAAGTGGTCACTGAACCCTTAGCCGGAGTATCGACAACCATCTCTTCGTCCATAGCAAACGACACAAGACCCAATCTTTCAACACAATCAGTAGATATAAAGCAATGAGAAGCACCAGTATCAATAATAGTAATTAAAGGAATGCTATTAATGAAACAAGTACCTCTGATGAGTGAATCCTCACTAGTGGTCGGAGTTCCCGACAAGGCGAACACCTTTCCACTAGATTGATCCTTCTTGGGTTTCTGACACTTGCTTCCAATATGTCCTTCTTCACCACAGTTGAAACAAACCATCTCTTTATGCTTGCATTCAGGCGCCTCATGTCCAATCTTACCACAATGGAAACATCTCTTGGTACCAGCAGTACACACAGTGCTCTTGTGACCAACCTTGCCACACTTGAAGCACATAATACTAGTAGGAACGTCTCCCCCACTAGTCCTCTTGCCATCAACTGCTTTCTGCTTACCCTTTCCACTCAGAGCTTCATAAGGCTTACCACGGCCTTGTTGACTCTTGCCCCGCTTCTCATTAATAACATGGTAATGAGCATTATTGTCCTCCTCATAAATCCGACAACAATCAACCAAATCAGCAAAGATACGAATCTTCTGGTAACTAATCTCCTTCTTCATTTCTGGGTGCAAACCATTCTCAAACTTGATGCACTTGGAAAACTCACCATTGGCTCCATCATAGTGTTGGTAAAACTTAGCCAACTATCCAAACTTAGCAGCATACTCCACAACAGACTTGTTCCCTTGACTTAGCTCAAGGAATTCAATCTCCTTCTTGCCACGGACATCCTCAGGAAAGTACTTCCTTAAGAACTCCATGCGGAACACAATCCAAGAGATCTCCTCACTATTAGCCTCCAACCTCCTACAGGTCTCTAGCGACCAATCATCTGCCTCAACTGCTAGCATATGAGTCTCATACCGAACCTTCTGATCAGGGGTGCAATCCATCACACGGAAGATTCTCTCAATCTCCTTTAGCCATGTCAATGCGCCATTAGGATCATGAGTTCCCTTGAAAACAGGAGGATTCTCCCTTTGGAAGGTAGGCAAACTGCGAGAAGCAACATTCTCACCACCATTCGGCTGATTCTCCAAAGCTTGAGCCATTGCTTCCAAAGCAGCAGCTATAGCAGCGTCATTCCTTCCAGCCATCTCAACTCTTCACTGCAACACAAAAGCAATCAGCACAAAACAACAATACAAGATTGTTAGACCACACTACGACACGACACTTGGCCAGACATACCAACCTTCTCTGATACCACTATTGTAACACCCCAAATCTACCCCACAGATATACAGGAATATCATAGTATAAAAGTCTCAAAATGAACATTAATATTTGAGGCGTCACAATTTTGACTTAAAACAATTCATAAACATGCTCATAATCCATAGATACATAGCACATACATCTAAGTAAAACTCATAACTCATTCGTCATTCAATCCAAACAACTTAGAAACATCGCAGCGAAATTCATTACCAACATAAACCAAAATATCTCATTTACGCCGATCATGGCAATCGACCAATCCAACATATCTCGCGAAGATGTAACAACATAGTCCAAGAGAAATAATCATATCCAGACATAATACAAGAAACGAAAAAACAACGACAATAAAACACGACATCATCAAAGCAAACTAGACGTCCCCCGAGTGCTACGTATCAGAGCATAGACACACCGACACGAGCTAATAGGTAAACGTCTATTCCACGTCGTTACCTGCACGTTATCAACGGAGGGTAACATTCAAACAGAAGGGGTGAGATATCATTCATTATAAAGAAACGTATGATAATATTTAAAGCATAGTAAAGATTAGGGGTGGCAAAACGGGCCGCCCGCCCCGCCTTATGCCTGCAAAAAAACGAGCGGGGCGGGCATGCCTGCCAAGTAAAATGGGCATCAAAATCATGCCCGCCCCTCCAAGATGGCGGGTTGGCGGGCGGCGGGCTTACCCGCCTATTTTTATTTATATATTTTTTTAATAGATTAATATGTTTTTTTTACCTTTTAATTAAACTTTTCACTTATTTTTTAAAACAATTTTTTATAAAAGTAATTTTTTAACAAATTTACTCTACAAAATATTACATATATTTATAAATAAATGTATAAAATAAACTATCAAGAATTGCAATTACTAGAATTAACTAAAAAAAGAGTGAGTTTTGGAGGAGGAGCGGGTTTTGGCGAGCGGCGGGCTTTGGCGGGGCGGGTATGGCGGGCGGCGGGTTTTGGCGGGACGGGCTTTGGCTGAAGGATAGAAAAACACTTAGAAAGGGGGGGGTTTGAATAAGTGTAGTCTTAAAAAACTTGAACGATAAAAATAAATTGCACAGTTATTTTTATCCTGGTTCGTTGTTAACTAAACTACTCCAGTCCACCCCCACGGAGTGATTTACCTCACCTGAGGATTTAATCCACTAATCGCAACAGATTACAATGGTTTTCCACTCAGTCCGCGACTTAGTCTTCTAGAGTATCCTGATCACAACCTGATCACTCCAGGAACAAATGCTTAGACACAAGCTAAGACTTTCTTAGAGTATCCTGACCACCACGTGATCACTCTAAATACAACTGCTTAGACACAAGCTAAGACTTCCTAGAGTATCCTGATCAACACTTGATCACTCTAGTTACTTACAAATTAATGTAATCAATTCTAAGAGTATTACAAATGCTTCTGAAAAGCTATAATCACAACAGTGATATTTCTCTTAACGTTTAAGCTTAATCTCACTAATATATTACAACAACAATGTAGTGAGCTTTGATGAAGATGAAGTTTCTGAGCTTTGAGTTTGAACAGCGTTTCAGCAAGTTAATATTCACAGAATTTGGTTCAGAGTTGTTAACCTTGCTTCTCATCAGAACTTCATATTTATAGGCGTTTGAGAAGATGACCGTTGGGCGCATTTAATGCTTTGCGTATTCCGTACAGCATTGCATTTAATGTTTCACGCTTTTGTCAACTACCTCGAGCCTTGTTCACGCTGTGTCTACTGACGTTGCCTTTAATAGCTTCCAACGTTCCTTTTGTCAGTCAGCGTAGCCTGCCACTTGTACTTTCTTCTGATCTGATGTTTGTGAATAAAATATTTGAATATCATCAGAGTCAAACAGCTTGGTGCATAGCATCTTCTTGTCTTCTGACCTTGAAGTGCTTCTGAGCGTGATACCATGAGAACTTCAGTGCTTCTGCTTCTGATCTCAAGTTCTTCTGATGCTTTCATAGACCCATGTTCTGATTCTGCCTTGACCATCTTCTGATGTCTTGCCAGACCATGTTCTGATGTTGCATGCTGAACCTTCTGAGACAAAGCTTCTGAGCGCTGATTTGTGCATACTCTTTATATATTTCCTGAAAGGGAAATTGCAATGTATTAGAGTACCACATTATCTCACACAAAATTCATATCCTTGTTATCATCAAAACTAAGAATATTGATCAGAACAAATCTTGTTCTAACAATCTCCCCCTTTTTGATGATGACAAAAACATATATAAATGATATGAATTTGCGATCAGAAAGAGCAGACGGCTAAAGACAAATTACACAGCTATAGCATAAGCATGTGAATATGTCTCCCCCTGAGATTAACAATCTCCCCCTGAGATGAATAATCTCCCCCTGAAATAAATACTCGAAGAACTTTAATAATAAAAGACTTCCCTGATTATTTCGGTAGAGACGATCACATAAGCTTCTGTCTTTTGATAATTCATAGCTTCTGACTTCTGCTTCCATTGGACAGCTTCAGAACTTGAATTTCTTTAGATCCCTAGAACACTCACAGCTTCTGATTCCTGCTTCCATTTAGGACAGCTTCAGAACTTGAATTTCTTTGATCTTCAGAACATTCACAGCTTCTGATTCCTGCTTCCATTTAGGACAGCTTCAGAACTTGAATTTCTTTGATCTTCAGAACATTCACAGCTTCTGATTCATGCTTCCATTTAGGACAGCTTCAGAACTTGAGTTTTCTGGATCTTTAGAACATTCACAGCTTCTGATTTCTGCTTCCCTCGGATAGCTTCAGAGCTTTGAATTTCTTCTTACATCACTTCATGCTAGATTGTATCAGAACATTGTTGAATGTACCAGAGCATCATCAGAGCATCTCTACATCCTGAAATGTTACAGAACAAAACTAAACGACAAAAGTCAGCATGAATGAGTTAGAACATACAATGTGTATCAGAACACAAAATATGTATCAGAGCCATATAAGCCATATAGAATATATCAGATCCAATAGACAATGTATCAGAGCAAATAGACAATGATTTGGATCATATTCTATTATCAGAATTTCTGATCATTCTTCCTTCTTGCTTCTGATTCTGAAGCTTCCTAGGACTCAGCTTGCTTCAAGAATCCAAGAGCTATATCTGATCATTCTTCCTTCTTGCTTCTGATTCTGAAGCTTCATAGCACTCAGCTTGCTTCAAGAATCCCAGAGCTTGATTCTCTAAAGAGTTGCTTCATCATCTCGTTGCTCATCTCGTTGCTTCTTATGTTGATCTTGAATCTTCGATTCCTGCAACAACACAACTTAAAAACATAGAACTTTGCAAGTTCTGTTAGTAAATGTGGAGCCTTTTTACTCGGTAACTAATAATATTAATCAGATCATTTATCATATATTTTCTCCCCCTTTTTGTCATAACATCAAAAAGCATAAAAGATTCAGATGTAAAGCAAGAGACAAAAGGAAAGAAACATAAATAACTTTTCATTGATTTCAACAAGAAGGATTACAAAAGGTGTATGCAGAAAACAGATGCAACAAGGCAAGAAAACTACAAAGAATTAAAGCCTACAACCTTAGTCTAGTCCTAATCTAAGCCAGTATATCATGAACCCCAGCGTTGTTCTTGCCCTTGCTTGGTCATCAAATCTTGAAACTCTGCATGCCTGAGCAGCTCCCAGAGAAAGAAGTAAATGAATACAAAGGAGGAACTGAGAACAGTTCACCAGGAGAGAGTGTATTCTCATATGGGCTTTCCCTTAACATAGAAGTTAAGTCCTTATGGAACCTAACTTCATCCAATATCTCAAGAAAGTCTTCTTCCTTTGGACAAATGTTGATAACAACATCAAAGAAGAGATCTGACTTGAGAAAAACTTGGAATGCCATCCCGAGATATGTTTCTCATCCTGTAGCCTATTAACCCTTCCATCCATTCTATTCAAACAGATCAGCCACTGTTGAGACTTAGTTTCTTCAACTGTTTTAAAGTTTTGATGAAGAGAACTAGGCGAAGGATTCATGATGAACGCTAGATCGATGAAGAATGAACTAGGGTTTATGCAAAAGATATTCATAGAAAAATGAGAGAAAGAGAGAGAGAGAGCTCATAGATTGATTGAAGAATGCAAAGAAATGGAGAATTAAATAGAGGGAATGTGGGAAAAGGAAACATTCTAGGGAAGAGAAACGTTTGACGGATATAAAAACGAAGAAGAAAATAAAGAAAAATGATGAATGGCATTTAATGTTACGTGACGTGAGGAGAGATAATAATGACAAAAGATGAGATTTGCACAGTTACCTAAGTAGACGTCCCCTCAACTGCACGCACGCTTGTCCAGAAATAGTGAACACGTGTTTACCATCTCGATAGCCAGTTACAGCTGTTTTGCTTTTAAAGAGATTCTGAATCAACTTAGACAATGAAACGTTAGTAATAACTGAATCACAATTTCTAATTGATTTCAATCAGAACTTCTCATAAAAAAAAATCCAATTTCATTTCAGAAGATACTCATACATAAGATCTTCTCATCTTCTCATTCTGGGCATAAATCCATACTGATATTCTTCAGAATGAACTTAAACCTATCTTCAGCAAGGGGTTTTGTAAAGATATCAGCCCATTGATGGTCTGTATCCACAAAGTTTAAAGATATAACACCCTTCTGAACATAGTCCCTTATGAAATGATGTTTAATCTCAATATGTTTAGCTTTTGAATGTAAAATAGGATTCTTAGATAAACATATAGCAGAAGTATTATCACAGAAAATAGGAATGTTACTCTCATATATCTGATAATCTTCCAGCTGACTTCTCATCCAGAGCATTTGTGTGCTACAACAAGCAGCAACATATTCTGCTTCTGTTGTTGAGAGGGCAATAGTAGCTTGCTTCTTGTTGTACCATGAGATCAGATGACTTCCAAGAAATTGACAACTTCCAGAAGTGCTCTTTCTTTCTATTCTATCTCCAGCATAGTCAGCATCACAGAATCCTACTAGGTTGTAATCTTTAGATCTTCTGTAAACTAAACCAACATTAGTAGTACCTTTCAGATACCTTAGAATTCTCTTAACCGCTGTTAAATGAGATTCTCTTGGATCTGATTGGAATCGAGCACACAAACAAACACTAAAGAGAATGTCAGGTCTAGAAGCAGTTAGATATAGAAGAGATCCAATCATACCTCTGTACAACTTCTGATCTACCTTTCTTACTTACCTCATCCTTACCCAGTACACAAGTTGGATGCATAGGAGTTTTGGCTTCTTTGCTTTCAGAAAGATTAAACTTCTTCAGAAGTTCTTTCACATACTTCGTTTGATGAACATAGGTTCCATCGGAAGTTTGGTTGATTTGAATCCCAAGGAAATACTTGAGTTCTCCCATCATGCTCATTTCAAATTCAGCCTGCATAGACTCAGCAAACTCCTTTCCAAGTGTAGCATTAGATGTTCCAAAGATAATATCATCAACATATATTTGACAAATTAAAATATCCTTTTTAAATGTTTTACAAAAGAGAGTAGTGTCCACTTTTCCTCTAGTGAAATCATTTTCCAGAAGGAAAGAACTCAAACGTTCATACCAAGCTCTGGGAGCTTGTTTCAATCAGTATAATGATTTCTTTAATTTGAAAACATGATTTGGAGACATGGAGTCTTCAAAACCAGGAGGTTGGTGAACATAAACTTCTTCATCTATATAACCATTTAAGAAGGCACTCTTGACATCCATCTGATAAAGAGTGATGTTGTGTTGAGTGGCAAAAGAAATTAATAGACGAATAGATTCTAACCTGGCCACTGGTGCAAAGGTTTCTGTATAATCAATTCCTTCTTGCTGACTATAACCCTGAGCAACCAGTCTGGCTTTGTTTCTTACCACTTCACCTTTCTCACTTAGCTTGTTTCTGAACACCCACTTAGTACCGATGATGTTAAATCCTTTTGGTCTAGGAACCAAGTCCCATACATCATTCCTTGTAAACTGATTTAGTTCTTCTTGCATGGCAATTATCCAGTCTGGATCTTCTAGAGCTTGATCAACAGAAGTTGGCTCGATCAAAGAAACAAGACCTAATTGACATTCTGCATTGTTCTTAAGGAATGCCCTTGTTCTGATGGGATCATCTTTCTTTCCAAGGATCACATCTTCTGAATGAGCTGAGGCAAGTCTAGGTGATCTTCTGATAGTTGGTTCTTCAGAAATCCTAAGATTCTCTAAAGATGCAGCAACTTGATCTTCTGATCCATTGCTTCTGAGACTGCCAGCTTCTGCAGCTTTGCTTCTTGATTCTTCAACTTCTGATATATCAATATCAAAATCTGCAAAATTCTCAAACTGCTTTGGTTTTTCAAGACCAAGCTTATCATCAAACCTGATATTGATTGATTCTTCTACAATCAATGTTTCAGTATTGTATACTCTGTAGCCTTTAGAGCGTTCAGAATATCCAAGAAGGAAACATTTTTGTGCTTTGGAATCAAACTTACCAAGATGATCTTTAGTATTCAGAATAAAACATACACATCCAAAAGGATGGAAATATGAAATGTTGGGCTTTCTGTTCTTCCACAATTCATAAGGAGTCTTATTTAGAATAGGTCTGATAGAGATTCTATTCTGAATATAACACGCAGTGTTTATTGCTTCTGCCCAGAAATGCTTAGCCATATTGGTTTCATTGATCATGGTTCTGGCCATTTCTTGTAGAGTCCTATTCTTTCGCTCTACAACTCCATTTTGCTGTGGAGTTCTGGGGCAAGAGAAATCATGGGCAATACCATTTTCTTTGAAGAACTCCTCAAAGAATTTGTTCTCAAATTCACCACCATGATCACTTCTGACCTTTGTGATTTTACACTCTTTCTCAGATTGAATCTGAGTGCAGAAATCAAAGAACACTGAATGAGACTCATCCTTGTGTTTCAAGAACTTTACCCATGTCCAGCGGCTATAATCATCAACGATGACTAATCCATATTTCTTCCCTCTGACAGATGCTGTTTTGACTGGGCCAAACAGATCAATGTGCAAGAGTTCTAACGGCCTTGAGGTAGAAACAACATTCTTAGACTTGAATGCAGGTCTGGAGAACTTGCCCTTCTGACATGCTTCACAAAGAGCATCTGATTTGTATTTCAGATTTGGGAGTCCTCTGACTAGATTTAGTTTGTTAATCTGAGAAATCTTTCTCAAACTAGCATGACCTAATCTTCTATGCCAGACCCATTGCTCTTCAGAAACAGACATAAGACAAGTCACCTTCTGCTTCTCAAGATCAGAAAGATCAATCTTATAAATGTTGTTCTTCCTCTTGCCTGTAAATAGGATTGAGCCATCCTTCTGACTTACAGCCTTGCAAGACTTTTGATTGAAGATTATATCATAACCATTGTCACTTAATTGACTTATGGACAATAAGTTATGCGTTAATCCTTCTACAAGAAGTACATTAGTTATGGAAGGAGAGTTACCAAGACTTATGGTTCCATAGCCAATGATTTTGCCCTTCTGATCTCCTCCAAACTTGACTTCTCCACCTGGTTTAAGCACCAGGTCTTGGAATGTAGACCTTCTTCCCGTCATGTGTCGCGAGCACCCAGAGTCCAGGTACCATGACATTTTGCTTTCTGTCCTCTTTGCCGCCAAGGATATCTGCAACAGAAATTATCTTCTCCTTAGGTACCCACAATTTCTTGGGTCCTTTCTTGTTAGTTCTCCTCAAGTTCTGATTGAACTTGGGTTTAGCAAAATATTTAACAGGAGGAACAGTATGATACTTCTTATTCTGAGTTCCATGATATTTCTTAGGTTGTGTCACATGCTTCTTGGTGTGTGTTATGTGAAAACTTTGTGCATGTGATGTGTGCTTAATATCATGGGAGTGGCCAAATTTAAATTGGTTATACAGAGGCTTGTATGATATTTTCATATCATCCACAGATTCAAGCTTGTATGGGATTTCACCCTCATAACCAATGCCAACTCTCTTGTTCCCAGACACAGCATATATCATAGAAGCTAGCTGACTTCTGCCAATACTTCTAGATAAGAACTTCCTGAAACTTAAATCATATTCTTTCAGAATATGATTCAGACTAGGAGTGGATTTTTCTGAATCAGAAGGAGATCCAACATTATTGGATAATTTTAAAACTTTTTCTTTTAATTCAGAATTTTCAAACTCAAGCTTCTTAGTTTCAAATTCAAATTTCTTTTTCAGCTTTTTGTATTTGATACTAAGATGAGCTTTTAATTCAAGAAGCTCTGTTAGACTGGAAACTAACTCTTCTCTAGATAGTTCAGAAAATACCTCTTCAGAATCTGATTCTGATGTAGATTCTGATCCATCATCTTCTGTCGCCATCAGCGCAAAGTTTGCCTGCTCTCCTTCAGAGTCTGATCTTGATTCTGATTCAGAATCATCCCATGTTGCCATAAGACCTTTCTTCTTATGAAACTTCTTCTTGAGATTCTCCTTCTGAAGTTTCGGACACTCATTCTTGTAATGTCCAGGCTCATTGCACTCATAGCAGACAGCCTTCTTCTTGTCAGATCTTCTGTCACCAGAAGATTCTCCACGTTCAAATCTCTTTGAACTTCTGAAGCCTCTGAAATTCCTTTGCTTGCTCTTCCAGAGTTGGTTCACCCTTCTGGAGATCATGGACAGTTCATCTTCTTCTTCAGATTCTGATTCTTCAGGATCTTCTTCTCTAGCCTGAAAAGCGTTAGTGCATTTTTTAATATTAGATTTTAATGCAATAGACTTACCTTTCTTTTGAGGCTCGTTTGCGTCCAGCTCAATTTCATGGCTTCTCAAGGCACTGATAAGCTCTTCCAAAGAAACTTCATTCAGATTCTTGGCAATCTTGAATGCAGTCACCATTGGACCCCATCTTCTGGGTAAGCTTCTGATGATCTTCTTTACATGATCAGCCTTGGTGTAGCCTTTGTCGAGAACTCTCAATCCAGCAGTCAGAGTTTGAAATCTTGAAAACATCTTTTCAATGTCTTCATCATCCTCCATCTTGAAGGCTTCATACTTCTGGATTAGTGCAAGAGCTTTGGTCTCCTTGACTTGAGCATTTCCTTCATGAGTCATCTTCAAGGACTCATATATGTCATGGGCCGTTTCCCTGTTAGATATCTTCTCATACTCAGCATGAGAGATAGCATTCAGCAAAACAGTCCTGCATTTGTGATGATTCTTGAAATCTTTCTTTTGATCATCATTCATTTCGCTTCTCGTGAGCCTTACACCAGTAGCTTTAACAGGATGTTTGTAACCATCCAACAGAAGATCCCATAGATCAGCATCTAGACCAAGAAAGTAACTTTCCAGTTTATCTTTCCAATATTCAAAGTTTTCACCATCGAATATTGGTGGTCTAGTATAACCATTGTTACCATTGTATTGCTCAGCAGAGCCAGATGTAGATGCAGTTGGATTTGATTGAGATTCACCAGCCATCTTTTAATGAAGCGTTTTTCTCTTCCTGAATCTTATCTAAACACGGTTAAGTGCTTGCACCTTAGAACCGGCGCTCTGATGCCAATTGAAGGATAGAAAAACACTTAGAAAGGGGGGGGGGGGGGTTTGAATAAGTGTAGTCTTAAAAAACTTGAACGATAAAAATAAATTGCACAGTTATTTTTATCCTGGTTCGTTGTTAACTAAACTACTCCAGTCCACCCCCACGGAGTGATTTACCTCACCTGAGGATTTAATCCACTAATCGCAACAGATTACAATGGTTTTCCACTCAGTCCGCGACTAAGTCTTCTAGAGTATCCTGATCACAACCTGATCACTCCAGGAACAAATGCTTAGACACAAGCTAAGACTTTCTTAGAGTATCCTGACCACCACGTGATCACTCTAAATACAACTGCTTAGACACAAGCTAAGACTTCCTAGAGTATCCTGATCAACACTTGATCACTCTAGTTACTTACAAATTAATGTAATCAATTCTAAGAGTATTACAAATGCTTCTGAAAAGCTATAATCACAACAGTGATATTTCTCTTAACGTTTAAGCTTAATCTCACTAATATATTACAACAGCAATGTAGTGAGCTTTGATGAAGATGAAGTTTCTGAGCTTTGAGTTTGAACAGCGTTTCAGCAAGTTAATATTCACAGAATTTGGTTCAGAGTTGTTAACCTTGGTTCTCATCAGAACTTCATATTTATAGGCGTTTGAGAAGATGACCGTTGGGCGCATTTAATGCTTTGCGTATTCCGTACAGCATTGCATTTAATGTTTCACGCTTTTGTCAACTACCTCGAACCTTGTTCACGCTGTGTCTACTGACGTTGCCTTTAATAGCTTCCAACGTTCCTTTTATCAGTCAGCGTAGCCTGCCACTTGTACTTTCTTCTGATTTGATGTTTGTGAATAAAATATTTGAATATCATCAGAGTCAAACAGCATGGTGCATAGCATCTTCTTGTCTTCTGACCTTGAAGTGCTTCTGAGCGTGATACCATGAGAACTTCAGTGCTTCTGCTTCTGATCTCAAGTTCTTCTGATGCTTTCATTGATCAGAACAAATCTTGTTCTAACATTGGCGAGCGGCGAGCCTAAAATCCCAACCCAACCCGCCAATTTTTGGCGGGTGCACGGGCGGCCCGGCGGGCCCCGGCCCGTTTTGCCACCCCTAGTAAAGATCATACATATACCACCACTTCTCACAGCCTAACATGTTACCAACTATTCACATCATTCAAACAACTTATAAAATGGTAACCATGTCAATAAACAAGTACGACAACATATTCCATTCACGATTATGAGTTCAATACATCAAAATAACCTCTCATCATCACATCATATCAAACACACATTTAAAACAACATCAAATGCAATTCAAATGTGACTCAACTTATGCAAATGCATGTGGTACCATTCGGAGAAAAACTCCCGTCTCAATCATTTCCAGTGGACCATAGTCGTTGCCATCTTTCAGGCTAATAGTCGTTGCCATCTATCATGCTAATAGTCGTTGCCTTTCTCAGGCTAAAGGAAACTTATGCAATGGATGCGACACAATAACAAACATCCACAAAGCACATATTCACAGTGTACGACAACATCGTCCAATAATCGACTAAACATCATTACTTTTGTAGTAATTCATTCCTTCACAATCATGTCGCTATGTTGCATCATCATACAACAATGTTTCATGCCACAACAACAATCACAACATCCAACAATTCAATCCAAGAAAAGGTTTCAAAAATATATTCAATGTTTTTCAAATCATATTCAGTGGAAAGACATTGATTAAAGCTTCATGGAGGTTCAAACGGCAATTAAAAACAAGTTATGGTTCAAAAGATACATCAATTCAAGGTTTGAACAAGTTTTGTGAAACAGGGTCCGCTTAGAGGCCCATTGAAGGAGTGAAAAACACTTAGAAAGGGGGGATTGAATAAGGGTTGTTTCTAAAAAAGGCAGATAAAAAATAATCACACAGTTATTTTTATCCTGGTTCGTTGTTAATCAAAATACCTCCAGTCCACCCCTTACAGAGTGATTTACCTCAACTGAGGATTTAATCCACTAATCAACCTTGATTACAATGGTATTCCACTTAGACAACTTCTAAGTCTTCTAAAGTATACAGATCACAACTTGATCACTCTAGGAATTCCCTTTTACAAAAATAGTAAACAATATTACAAGAGTTTAATGTGCTTCTAAATAAGCTATAATCACCAAGTGATTTTTCTCTCAATATTAAGTTCTAACACTCAGAAATATATTACAAGATTTGTGAGGTTAAAGATGAAGTTTCTTTGCTTTTTGTGTGATAGTGTTGTGAACCAATTTGGCAGCGTAAGTTCCTCTTAGCGTGTGTGTTGCGTTTTCAACAAACATAACTTCTCTTTTATATGGCAGTGAGAAATGTGACAGTTGAACAACATTAAATGCTTTACGTGAATAGTACACAGCTGCATTTAATGTTTCACTCTTTTGTCAAATACCTCGAGCCTTGTTTCAACTGCTCTTGCTGACTTTTCCTTTTGTAGCTTCTAACATTCCTTTTGTCAGTCAGACAGATTTGACGTTGTAGCTTTTTCATCTTGTACTTGCTTCTGGACTCAGACTATTAGAACAACGTTTGAATATCAGAGTCTTCAGCGTTGGTGCAGATGTAACTTCAGTAATCAGACTTTGGAAGTTCTTTGTAGCGTAATACCATTAGATCTTCAGAGCCTTGCTTCTGATTGCCATCTTCTGATGCCTTCTAGATCATGTTCTGATTTCCTCAAGACCATCTTCTGATGTCTTCCAAACCATGTTCTGATGAAGCCATCCAGATCTTCTGGGTCAGAGCTTCTGAATGATGATTTAGTGCATACTCTTTTAGACTTTTCCTAAAATGGAAAACTTGAATAATTAGAGTACCACATTGTCTTGTACAAAATTCATATATAATGTTATCATCAAAACTAGAAATATTGATCAGAACATTTCATGTTCTAACACCCACAAGCGACAATAGGCAGAAGCTTTTTACGAAACAGGCTCCGCTTAGCGAGCCTTTTTATTTTTCCAGATAGAACAACATCCACTTAGTGGACCCACGTTTGCTTAGCAGGAGCACGATTATGCAGAAAAACGATAACAGTAACAGACCTGCATAATCACCCTTCCCTCACCCAAAACTCATTCTAAACAACAATTAAACATATATAAACACGAAATCTATCATCATCTATTATCAAACATCAATCAAAACACATTTCTAATCACAAATTCGTGCATTTTGTTCATAAACCCTAACATTTCTACACAAAGACAATCCATGGTTCAACATACAATCCAACGCACCCTAAACATCATCATACATCCCTTTAGCATGGAAGAATCCCACCCTTACCTTAGGTTTTGGATTGAAGCCAACTCTATCTTCAACCTTGAGATTCTCCTCTTCTCTTCTCTCTTCTCTTCTTTCACCAAAATCCCAAATGAGCTTCTAATTTCTATTTTCTCTAAAACCCTTGTTTTAGTTAAACCCTACTATCCTTTTAATTACAAATGGGCCTTAAATAACACTCTACACTTACTAATGCTAACTCAAGCCCAATAACTAAAAGCTTCTGTAACTTATTTTATTTATTACTAAAACCCAACCATTAGCACAACATCTCATAAGCACCTAATTAACACATAATAATTAACTAAATAACATAAAACACAATTAAATAAAATACTTAAATGAAAAACGGGCGTTACAATAACCAAAGTGATTACAATTGCACGATCCTCCGTCGTGACTAACAACCTGCACAACCAACTGCTGTGACTAACCCTGCACAAGCTATTCGTGAGTGACTAACCCCTAGATGACTGAACCGTTCAGTGATCTCATCTGGATATAACATTCATCAATCTAGTAACCTGCACAACAATGCATTGTGACTAACTCCCTGCACAGCTACCTGTTGTGACTAACTTCAATGGACTGTTCAGTGATCTCCAAGAGATATAACATCCATTGACTCCTGGACTTCTGACCGTCATTTGGTCTCCAAGAGAATTTCCACATTGACCGCAACCACTGTCTTCTCAAGCATCTGACCTTAACTTGGTCGCTCAAGGCATCTTCTAGAGATTACGTGAGTGCTTCTTATGCAAGGAGATTTTCTCCTATTTTAAGTACATCTATTTACGACACACTGACTAGAAGTCACTTCTGGTGCCTAAACATCCTATCAGAAGTTTCCTGAGATATAACACATTACGAGCAACAACTCTATGTGTTTTACATTTAATTACAAAAAATAGAATGTCTTGCAGTCTTTTTTTCTTGAACTTCTGGATGAGATCTTCTTCTTCTGAAAGCAGATTAAGAGCAGCAACTATTGTCTTGGTTGCTTCTTCTTGATATTCATCTTCTTCTTCTGAAAGCAGATTAAGAGCAGCAACTCTTGTATTAATTACTTCTTTCAGTTTATTCTTTTCTCATTTGAGTAACGAGATTAGAGCTTCAGCTCTTGAAATTAATTCCTTCTTGAAAGACCATGTTCTTTTTATCTTCACAAGCATATATGGAGCACCGGATCTCAAGTTAATTGCTTCTTGTGCAAGATCTTCATCTTCTTCTTATATACTGATCATGAAGCTTGTTACAGTTGATGACACATTGATCAACATCAATAAACCTGAAACACTCTTCGAGCAACAACTCAGTATATTCAGTTTCTCAAGTCATTCAATGTGAAGAATGTATGAGTTGACCAAGTATTGGTGAACTTTTGATAACTCCAATGGAGAATACTGCTAAACAGCAGGGATTTCTTCTTCATCTTCTTGTGTCTTATTCACATAGGCTTATGATTAGTGTATAACAATACCATGGATTAATTCATCACATATTGAGTATGTGTTGCCTCTTGTGTATTTTCTGACGCATGGATTCATATTTCTTCAATCAAGCTTTTCATGCCCAGTTACTCTGATTTTCTCTCATGTATATTTATTTTGGTCGCATACTGTAGATGCACTCCTCAGATGCCCCATGGACTCACACTTAGGATGCTCCTCAGTTGTACACATTCAAGTTTGAAGTTTGATCTATATATGTAGCTTGATGTGTTACCGTTAGAATATAACTGTTGCAATCTGGTTGAAGATGGCTTTGAATGCTTTGCTCTGATTGGGTGCATGTGTTCACGACAGAGCCTTATACTTAGTAAGATGGTGTCAGTCAGTGGCGTGCTTCTCTGGTTTAGACTTTGTCTTTCCAACACGTTGCATGTGGCTTGCTTCTTCAATCAACCTTGGGAGTTGTTCCAATTAATTGTTGTAACCATTTTGCCAATGATGATGTTTGTAACGGCTTCCCATCTGATTCTAAGCTTTGTAATTTATTCAATTTGTATGCTGAGCTGTAGATTCTTCATTTGTTCACAAGTGACTCTTTTGTTGTTTGCGTTTTGAATGTCATTGTGTTACTCTATCAGAACTTCTGATCTTTTATTCATGTTATCTTCTTGCTGTAACGGATATTCATGTATATTGATATTCCTTTAAAGCTTCTGATGTAATATCTGATTTTGTGCTTGTTGTATGTGAGCGTTGATATTGCTTGTTCTTCTGAGTGGTCTTGTTTTTTATTGTTGCTTCTTTACTTCTGATCTTGCTGAATTTGGCTTGTTTGACGTACTCTTAATCAGAACATCTGATGAACGATGTTTTGGCTTTGTCAATCTTCTGGATGTTTGATTTCATATCTGAGCCGGTTTCTGATGTAGTCATTGTACTCTTTTTCTGATGAATCTTGTATAGGACTTATAGCATAGTATCTGCACACTAAATGAAACTATTAGTAATAAAATTGTTACTCACAAAATATATGCTTGTTATCATCAAAACCAGATTCTGAACATAGATTCTCAATCTTGTTCTAACAACACGAATAACAAATAACTCTCTCATCATAAATTAGGATTTGCAGTATGCAATGATGGGAGACTAGTATGCTATTTATAATAAAGCTAACAACTAAACTAATGGGTTTTTTCACAAATACCCTTTACAAGCCAACTTAGGGTACAAGTTAACTTAAACAATTGGACATAACAAACAGGCCCAATTCGAAATACTTACAACCCTAGCATTTTGACACCCACATACTAGAACACACTTCGACTTCATTATGAAGGTCTTCGACACATTCTCTCTCGAAACAGGAAGCTACTCTTCGACCCACTAGACTTCGACCTAATTCTCACAAATCTCAAGATCATGTTGTATCAAGGTTAGTGGGCATAACTTGTAAAAGCTCAATTTTATAGTCAAAATCTCAAGAAGATCTCATGGAAACAGGAGTAGGTCAATGTTCGACCGAACTTAGAAAGATTACCGGTGCAATCTCTCTAAATAATTAACTTTTAATTTCTACAATTTACTTATCTGTTTTTATTTCTTCCGTTGTTCAACTTACTATGATTTTTAAGAATGCTAACACAATTCGTTTCTTAAGTAACAAAATCCTAAAATTAATCGCGCATTTTAAATACCATAATTCACCCCACTCTTGTGCTTGAAATCATTTGTCAAACAAAGAGGTTATGGGATCCTCTGAATGCACCATCAATGTTGTATTTAAACCAATATTTTATGGGAGTGGTCCAGTTCACTTGAGGTATTTTAGAAGTTGTTGGGACATGACAAATATCCCAAAAAAAATTGATAACTTTGAATTCTTTAATACAAGAATGCATACTTCATTTAGAGAAGTTTATGGATTAGATAACATCATGTTTGATTTTGTTCAATATGATAGTGAGATAACTTTGAGCATCATTAACTAACATATTGCTCATGAAATGACAAATATATCAAATAATGTTAGTAATTGCTTACAACATTTTAAATTTGTAAGTTGTGAGCTCCAACTTCCATTTGTTATGAAAAACAATTGAGAATCGAAGTGAGGTCCTAAGGCCTGTCAAGAACAGTTGAGAGCCAATTCCATATATGTTTAGAAAAAGAGTATTAAGAAAATGGTTAGGTTCTTCAAAAGCTTTGGTACAACAGTTACGACAAGAAACCACATTTGCATTAATAGGCAAGACATTGTGTAAAAAGCTTTGTATTTTTATTTTGTTATATTTAAAATAACATTTCATTAATTTTTATAAATGATTTTTACAGATATAGGTATTAAACAAGGTTTGGCTACAGATTTTTTTTGCTTTCTCTTTTTGCAGATCTTAGATACCAATTTTTATGATTCAATATTAATTTTGATATGTCTTTTCTTTGATATGTATTTTTTTTTATTTCTATGTTTTAAGATTTAAAATAATATTTCATTAATTTTTATTATTGATTTTTTTAGATCATAGACAATAGATTATATTTGCCTTCATATCTACATTTTTTACGAGGGTCCATATATATTTTATTTTAAGGCTATTAATGTGTATATTATATGAGTTGTTATAAATGGTATGATTATGAATATCCATCAATTAGGAGATTTTAGGTTTGAAGAAACGAAAAACACATAAGGGGGTTGGATTGGATTTTTAAACAAATTAAAACTTAAAGACACGTTTGGTTATCCTGGTTTGTTTGAACTCAAACTACTCCAGTCCATCCTGTTAAGGTGATTTCATCTCTTTCTTACGAGGTCTTAATCCACTAATTAAACTTGATTACAAATTCACGAAGACAACCGTCAACGTCTTCTCAAGATCAAACCACAACTCGATTTGCTCAAGGAACAACAGTTACAGAGCTTTTAATGTGTTTACAAAAATGCTTCTAATAAGCTGTATCACAACTGTGATTTATACACTAAATTGAATTACAAAATATAAGAGATAACAAAATGTGATTTGAGCGCTCTTTTTTCTTTTGCGTGCGTGAGAGTTGTTCAACGAATTCTTCTTTATATAGGAGAATATTTTGATCCATTGAAAGGAAAACATTCTTGTTTTGGAAACTTGATGAAATGCTGATTAATTCTATTTACAAATATGAAGATTTTGTCCGCTGTAATTAATTTCCAGCCGTTACGAAATGATGTTATATTGATGGTTGTAACGTTATAGATCTTCTGATCACCATCAGAGTATTCTTTGCAGATTGTTTGTGCTTGAAGCGTTTTAAGTATCTGAGTTTATGACTTCTCTTATTTTTCTTCAAAACATCTTGTTCTTGTAAACTTCCTTCGATCTCTTAGAACTTCTTGTTTTTGTAAACTTCCTTCGATCTCTTAGAACTTCTTGTTCTTTTAAACTTCCCTCAATGTCTAGAGCTTCTTATTCTTGTAAACTTCTCTCAATGCAGCCTTCTGCTTCTGAGAAACTACTTTTACATTCTTCAGAATTTATGCAATTTAAGTCATACGATTAGCGTGCATATTTGTTCTTATCGAAAATTATGTGTTTGTTATCATCAAAACTCTTTCAAAGATGTAGGACCAAACTATGTTCTAACAATCTCCCCCTTTTTGATGATGACAAAAACTCATATATTTTAAATAAATATATTTTGAATAAATAAGTAAGAACATAATAGAATTAGAAACTCCCCCTGAGTTAAATACTCAGATAATTTAAAATACTTCCCTGTATAAATCTTGATCTCTTTGTGAGGAAGTTCTTATTAAGCTCTTAGAAAATCCTTCCAATAGTTTTCCTGTTCTTTTAAATCAAATAATAAATATTTCAAATGAGTTATAGTCGCGCCTAAAGCGTGGTATAAAAGTCGGTTCCATTGATAAAATTCCTCTACCTAGAAAATAAATTAAAGTTTAAGATGACTCAAGTGAGGATATGAAAATTCTAAGAACACTTCGACATAATTTATTGTTCAGTTCCAGAAGAACTAATCAAGTACTTGAAATATGAAATAAAGAGATCTCGATAAATTATGTCATGGATGAAATGGAATGGAACCAAAATTAAGATAACCAGATAAAGTTGACATCGACAATATATTTGTATACAATATAGCGCTAAAGATGATAAACGATAACGAGGATCATGAAACAAAGTCTATCAAAGATTGTATACAAAATAAGAATTGGTCAAAATGAACAAATCATGAATTAAAGTCTATCAAAGATTGTAGACAAAATGAAAATTGACCATAACGAATATAATATGAATCAAAGTCTATCAAAAATTATAGACAAAGTGAGAATTGGTCAAAATGAACAAATCATGAATCAAAGTCTATCAAAGATTATATAAAAAATGAGAATTGACTAAAATGAATATATTCAATTGAAGAAGAATTAAACTCACTTTACAAGTGACTCGATTTTGGACCTGTAGTCCGAACACCTCAAGGTGTGAAACCAATGAGATATAAATGAGTTTTTGTGAAAAAGCAAAATAAGAATGGTATAGAGCTTGATTTGATTCTCAATGATTTCCACAGAGACTTAAGATCGAGTTTGATGAAACATATCCACCTATAGTGGATTCAATTAATTTTCGATAATTAATTAGTCTTGTAGCTCGTGAAGGGCTTGATTAGAACATGATGGATGTTGTAACATTTTATTTGTATAATTTACTTGATAAGAACATAAAATTGAACAAGTATATCTATGGGATAAAATAATATGGACACAAGTGATATAATTGTCTCAATAAATATTTGCCAAGGGAGAGATATACAAATAAGTTCATAAGTCCTTGTATTTTTATGAAAAGACCTAGAAAATAATTTTATATAATAGTTGTCTATGTAGATGACATAAAATTATTGGAACTCCTTAAGAGATTCCAAAAAACTATAAATTATTTAAAGAAATTATTTGAGATGAAGGACTTAGGAAATAAAAAGTCCTTTCTAGATGAACATGTAGACAATGGAACTTTTATATACCAAGAAGGTTGTATAGAAAAAATGTTAAAATGTTTTTATATGAGTAAATCTCATATATAGAAAAAATGTTAAAAATGTTCCTATATGACCAAATCTCGTATGTTGTCTACCTCTATGATGTTGGATAATGAGATGTACAGATGATTCTTTTAAACCTCGAGAAGAGGATGAAAAATCAATTGGTCCTGAAGTACCATATCCTAGTGTAATTAAAGAACTAATCTATCTTGCTAACTATGCACACCATGCTATGTTAATTTCTATAACTCTACTAGCAAGATATTGTTATTCACTTACACAAAGACATTGGAACGAAGTCTAACATATATTTTGCTATCTTAAGGATAAATGGAAATGAGTTTGTTTTATTCCAAAGTGTCCAAATTTTAATTAACAAATTATACAGAAATAAGTCACTTGTCAAATTCTCAAAATGGTACAACTATTTCATGGATACCTGTGAAACAAATCACAACAGCAACTTCATTAATTATTAAGAACTTTTTAGCACTACATGAGGAAAGTCGAGAATGCGTTTGATTGAGATACCAAATTCAACACACACGAAAGACTTGTGATTTGACTTCTAGAAACCCATATATGAAGATAATAATGCATGCATTGCTCAGGTGAAAGATGGTTACATTGAAGGAGATTGAACAAAACACATTTCTCCAAAGTTCTTTTCACTCGTGATCTTCAGTAAAGTGGTGATTTAAGATCCAACAAAGTTGTTCATCTTACAGACCATTTTAGTGCAAAATATTAGTCTTTATCATAGAAGAAATGATCATTCAACTGAGGGGAGAACTGGATTCGTTCAGCTGAGGGGGATAAATGGATTTTACTTAAAAGGATATGTAATCTTTTTCCTTCACTAGATTTGTTTCCACTAGGTTTTAACGAGGCATGTCCTGAACAAACATCCGAGGAGGACTATTATGAATAATGGATTATTGTCTCCCTATAATTTTATTTCTTATTTGTAATCATCTGTATTGATTAGTAATGAGATAGTTCCTTCACAAAGAATGTTGTACTCTTTTTTCTTCACTAGAATTTTTTCCACTGGGTTTTTTCTAGTAAAGTTTTAATGAGGCATTTTCTTTATGGACATCCAAGAGGAGTATTATAAATGGTATGATTATGAATGTCCATCAATTAGGAGATTTTAGGTTGATTTTCCATTTAATACATATGTCCTATAAATAGGACACATATTGTATCAGAATCTAATACACTCAAAATATGAATAATAGAATATAGTCTCTTCTTCTCTTTCTCTCTTATATTATTTTATTCATTTTCATAACATAAGTAAAGATTTTAAAATATTTTTTACAGTCTATATGTGATCCTACGTACTTTACTTCATATAAGCATGCAAATTTCTATTTTTGTTATCTCTAATCATTTTTTTGTGTAAGCAAAATATCAATATAACGGAGAACTAAATGTTCTCAAAATCTGATTATACATAAAACGGGGTTAACCCGCCAACATAAAAAAATTACAGACCAATTAGAATTACGAAAGAAATAAAAAAGGATCTTTGTTAAATTCGTAAAAACTACATATGGGATGAGTAATTTCACCTATAAAAGACCACTTCCAAATCAAGAATTTAATGTTCCACACCGAGATATTCACATTCCAAACCTCATTACGAATGTAATAATACTCATTTATATTTTTTGTTACCTATAACTCTAAGTCTATCATTATTAAAACTTATTATACATTATTGAATAATCCAAATATTATTTACTATGAGTTATTAACAATCATTATTCTTTATCACAATACTTTTCTATTATTGTAATCCCTTAATAATATATATTAATTATTATGTAATTAATATTAATAAATTTCAATAGTATAATGAATCCTATTAAATTATTATGTTGAAATTAATTTTTAGTAATATATTAACACCGGAGTCCGCTTAGCACGCTCAGGAAAATAAAAAAGATGGTCAAGGCAGAGAGGAGCCCGTTTAGCGCAGCCTAGGCGTGCTTAGCGCGGTCTCTAAAAAATGAAAATTTATATTTTTGAAAATTGATTCCAGAATATGGTAACTTATATTTTATTAGAATTTTTGGGAATTTTCTGGAATTTACTATGCACTTTTGGGTGAGTTTAAGGGGCATTTTGTATGCAATTTGGCTTTGTGGATTGTTGAGCTTCTCTATTTGACTTTGATAAATGTTGTTGTGATAATTGATGACGTGATGTATTGATGATTGTGTGTTGAGTTAATCAAGGCGTTGTGAAGTTGTATGTTTGAATAATGACATGACTTTGTTGAATACATTAATGATGATGCCATTTGACTAGCTGTGGTCGTTGATTTTGTGAAGTTGAGCATCATGCATTCATAGCATAGTTGTAGGACGGAAGTCCATTGATGTTGTAGGACCTTGGTCCAGTGATGACCCTTAATACCATTGTGCGGATTGAGTGCAACCTTGTGATGTGCTCTGGTTCCAAGCGAGGATCGATCCTATGGTGGGGATCTTTGAAGAACGATGGTGGAGTCATCAATGATGAATTGGTACCACATGCATAAATCTTTTGTTGTTGCATTACATTGTTGTGATGTTGTGTGATTTAATGACGTTTTATTACCTTGATGTGATTGATGATTATGTGATGGTGTGCAGGTGTCGGTAAGTATGAATACATGATGGATATGTTGTATTGATATGTATACGTGTGATTATTGTTTGTATCCGACTACTATATATGTTCCTTATGTCTTACATAATGATTATAAAATAATCACCCTTTCTGTTTTAATGTTACCTCCACGTGGGTAACGCATAGGTAATCAGGAGTAGTCCATCGAAGTTTGAGAATAGCTTCATGGCGTCCTTTTATCGTTTTTTAGATTGAGGGGATCTTGCTTTGATACGTAACATCGGGATGGGTCGTTATGTTCTAGAACTATCATGTTCACTTTGATTATTTTGAATTTGAATTGCATTTCGATGAATTACCTTTCAAAAGATTTTGATGTTGATGTTTTGAGTTATGAATCATGAACCATGAAGTTTAAATTGATGTTTTATGAGAACTATTTTAAAGATGTTTAAATTTTTGGATTGCGCTACGAAATAATATGCTTGATTTATGATGATGAATGAGATATAGTTTTGAAATGCATTGTTGATGCAACGCGTGTTACAGAGTAGGACTATTGTTTGTGATGTTTTTATGATGATGTGACACCCTTGTTGGTGATTTTATTTGATGTTAATTCGTATTATATTGCGAATATTCCTTGTGAGTTAGAAGGGTAATACACATCTCCTCTTACATCTTCAGCCGAACCAATCCATTACAGCCCAAAAACATTCCTCACAGGCTGAAGATGCTCCCCCTTGATGGTGACCAGACCTCAACTCGAAGACTATAGAGGAAAGCGCAGGAGATCTCATTGTTACTCCTAGAGACCTCACTGTTACTCCTGGGTAACTCAAAACACAAGTCACAATTATGTTCATAACTCAGATCACAAGACATAAACAGATAAGAAGTTCGAACATCCTCTTTGACACCTTTGCAATCCATAATTGCATCTGTGTACCAGAAGATAACAAAGATAACACTCTTCTCCCCCTTTTTGGCCAAAATATTGACAACCAAGATAGGAATACAGAACCAGGCCCAAAGTGTACTCAACCACACTAGGACAAACTCCATAATCAGAGAGAAAGCACAGCTACAATAAGATGCATAAGGTGGATTAATACCCTCTTTAAATAGCCCTGACTAGCTCTTAGGAAATGACAGTCTTGGTCAAGAGAACGTTATTTGAGGAAGATAGTTGCACAATTCAAGATGCACTGTTCAAATAACGGTCTTGGTCAAGAGAACGTTATTTGATGTGATTATATGATTCACAGTGATTTATCGATGATATTATGTAACGTGTGATGTTTATGTTGATGTGTGTGGAGTAGTTGAGTTAAGATATTAGTTATAATAATAAAATAAAATAGTCTAATCAGCATTGTTAATATTTAATTAAATAAAATAAGAGATATTGTGAGATAAGTTAGTAAGTACAAATGAGGAAGTTCATAATAAGGGTCCTAAGGCTAACTAGGTAAAAAGAGGTAATAGGAGATACTATTCATTTGACATAGAATTTGGAGAAAACGTGAAAGAAGAGAGAGAGTTAATGCAAGAAGAGGAGAAGGAGAAAATCAACCATAGAAATTCGAAAAGGGAATCAATTTGGATAATAATCTAAGGTAAGGGGGTTATCATGAGTATTATGTTTGATTTAAGGGGTTGGTAATCGCATGTTGGTGTTTTGTGTTGCTCTTGATGAAATTGATGATCTATGATGATAATTTGTCTGATTGTATGGTAAACATGTTGTATGATGATGATGATGATGATGATGATTGTTGTATTGATTATTAGTAACATGATTTAGATTTAAATCTACCATTGTTGATGGATTTGAAGGTTTAGGGTTGATAATGAATCTTGCGATATAGATGAACAATTGTATTTTTGGGTTGGTAATGATAAATACATGTTAGAACTAGGATAATAGACCTTAAATCTCATAACATTATCGATTAAAACAGGTTTTGGGACAAAAGATTGGGTCTGGTTTGATGCAGGTCGTGCATGAATTTTTTGCAAAATCGCAGAGCCCGCTTAGCACGCTTTGGGAAATAAAATGGGTCTAATTATAGTAGGTATCACCCTTAGCGCGGTACAGGGGGCACTTAGCGTGGGTGCTTGGAACGAAAATTAATATTTTTGAAAAACAATTTTAGAATATGGAAGCTTGTATTTTAATATAATTTCTGTGAATTTTCTGGAATCTATTGTGTACGTGTGGGTAGGTTTAGAAGGCATTTTGTATGTAACTTGGTTATGTGAATTGTTGTGCCTCGGTACTTGATTTTGGTGAATGTTGTTCTGTTAATTGATAACATGACTAATTGATGATTGTATGTTGAGTTGACCAAGATGCTTGTGATGTTGTATGTTTGAATGATGATATGACTTTGATAAATACATGAATGATGATGCCATTCTGACTAGTCGTGGTCGTTGATTTTGTGAAGTTGAGCATCATGCATTTATAGCATAGTTGTAGGACGAAATTCCAGTGATGTCGTAGGAACATTGGTCTACTGACCGCCTTTAATCCAATTGTGCAGATTGAGTGCAACCTTGTGATGTGCTCCGATTCCAAGCGGGGATCGATCCTATGGTGGGGATCTTTGAAGAACGACGGTGGAGTCATCAGTGATGAATTGGTACCACATGCATGAGTCCATTGTTGTGATGTTGTGTGATTTTATGATATTGGTAATTGTGATTGAATCAAGGGGTGATGTTGTGAATACGTGGTGATGTGCAGGTGTAGGTAAGTATGTGCACGTGTGTTTACGGTGATTTCCGGTAAACAACCGCTAGTCTTCCAAACTATAATAAATATGATTTGGTTACTTGCAGGATCGACTAGATTGATCCTAGGACACATAGCCAAGAAGATTGTTATCAATGTTTGTTCGAACCATATTCATTATTTGTCTTCTTCAATAAGCGTTGTTCGATTAACAGGACAAATAGTCTTGACAATCACTTTGTTACATATAAATGTGACTTCAACGAAGTGACATGACATAAAAAATTAAAAGGACAATTGAAACGTAAAGAATCTTAAACTGTGGAAATATAAAAGACTTTGAAAGTAAATAGCATGAAAGTAATTCGAAAGTAAATGACGTTAAAGTAAAGATGCAGAAACGTAAATGGCAAGAAGTAAACGAAATGCAGTAATTCTGAAAGATAAAAACAAAAAGATAATACACATGTATTAAAATGGTGGTGTCATACGTACATTTTCTCAGCGAACTCTTTCTCTTAACGCTTGATACTTGAGTAAATATGTGAGTGATTTGTACAAAATGAACACACAGAATCCTAACACTAAGACTCCTATTTATACTAGTTTCGACCTTAACGGTCCTATACTAATCTGCTGCCACGTTTCTCATCAGAACTTCCAGCGAAGCCATCTATTGTTGAACGGTTACGAAACCGTCTTCGAATTTCAAATCTTCCCGCCTGAGTCCATCTTCGACGCGTGGCAGTGTATTAAACAAACACTACTAAAAAACATGCTAAGTAGTAATACTTGAATACATATTCTATGAATTTTGTCTAAGTCCCGAAGACATATGCTTTCATTAATCTTTCAGCGTTCACTTATCTTCATCGAACTTAGAAGTCTTTATTTTTCGAAGCATGACCATCAGTAGCCATTCTTTTACTTTTTAAGGGATGGCCATCAGTAACCATCTTTCCTTCGATTCTCAACTCCTTCGAAGGATAATCAATATAAAACGAAATCTTCAGCTAACAAATTGCCCCCAATAAATGCCTGTTTCGAGAATCAACAGAAATAGGCGTTTCTTGTCATTATAAGATTTCGTTTTTATGATCCTTGAAAGTTCCAAGACTGCTGACTAGCGTCATAATCACTGATAACACTGTTTCCGAAACGTCTTGTCATTTTCAAAGATGTCTTCTCATAACTTACATTCCCACGTTTTAACCTTACTTCCTGATCATTACTCCTACATACTAGGAGTGAAGCTAACTCATTCGACCGCCGTTGGATTAAATCACCAGCCGCCACGTGTCTCTCGGGCTTTACCCAAAAGATTTAAAAAGGTTTCCGTTAAACCTTTAAATACTTGATCTTGTGTCTCTATACCGCCTTTCATTCATCTTCTTCACCAAAAAAAAAATTGAAACATCTTCACTCTTTTTAGAATCTTGTTCTTTTAATCAAAAAATTTCTTCATGGCTTCATCTTCAAATGTTCTTCAACCCGCTTTGAAGCTCCAATCAACAACAAGTTCTGGGGAACGAGAGTTTGTTCCAAACCCTAATACTGAAGAGATACGCGCTATTTACGCTTCCCAGGTAATCATTCCCTTTGAACTTTCTGAAAAAACTCTTGCCTTTATGGGTCCGTTACCGAGTGAAAGTATCCAATCTATGAATAAGTTTTTTCCTGCTTACTACAAGACTAGACCATTAGTTAGCAAAGTTAAGATAGATGAAGACGGTCGCTCTCCTTTAGGCAAATCTGCTAATATTGAGGAAACTTCAACCGCAATCCCTTTAGCTTTAAACAAAATTAGGTTAAACTATATGATCAATTCTGTAAAAGTGTTTAGGTCAATCCCTTTAGCCAAAGATCCTGACTTGTACTATGCCTGGCTAGAAAGGGTAGAGAAACAAAAAGGATCCTTCTGGAAAACATTAGGAATATACGATTTGATTCAACTGTCAAGAACGGGTTTAGAATACAACCTGTTAGAACAAGATTTGTTCTGATCAATTATCTTAGTTTTGATGATAACAATAATATGAATTTTGCTTAAGATAATATGGTACTCTAATCCAATGCAATTTCCCTTTCAGGAAATATATATAAAGAGTACGCATAATTCAGCGCTCAGAAGCTTTGTCTCAAAGGGTTCAGCATGCAACATCAGAACATGGTCTGGCAAGACATCAGAAGATGGTCGAAGCAGTATCAGAACATGGGTCTATGGAAGCATCAGAAGAACAAGAGATCAGAAGCACTGAAGCTCAGAAGATGGTATCACGCTCAGAAGCACTTCAAGGTCAGAAGATCAGAAGATGCTATGCACCAAGCTGTTTGACTCTGATGATATTCAAACGTTGTATTCACAAACATCAGATCAGAAGAAAGTACAAGTGGCAAGCTACGCTGACTGACAAAAGGAACGTTAAAAGCTACTAAAGGCTACGTCAGTAGACACAGCGTGAACAAGGCTCGAGGTAGTTGACAAAAGCGTATAACATTAAATGCGATGCTGTACGGAACACACAAAGCATTAAATGCATTCAACGGTCATCTTCTCCCACGCCTATAAATATGAAGTTCTGATGAGAAGCAAGGTTAACGATCCTGAACAATATAATTCAAATTAACTTGCTGAAACGCTGTTCAAACCTAAACTCAGAATCTTCATCTTCATCAAAGCTCACTACATTGCTGTTGTAATATATTAGTGAGATTAAGCTTAAACGTTAAGAGAAATATCACAGTTGTGATTATCGCTTTTAAGAAGCATTTGTAAACTCTTAGAATTGATTACATTAAGTTGTAAGGAACTAGAGTGATCGTGTTGATCAGAATACTCTAGGAAAGTCTTAGGAGTGAACTAAGCAGTTGTAACTAGAGTGATCGTGTTGATCAGTAGACTCTAGAAAAGTCTTAGAGGGTATCTAAGCAGTTGTTCCTGGAGTGATCAGTGTGTGATCAGAAGACTCTGGAAGACTTAGTTGCGGACTAAGTGGAAAACCATTGTAATCCGTGCGATTAGTGGATTAAATCCTCAGTTGAGGTAAATCATCTCTGCGGGGGTGGACTGGAGTAGTTTAGTTAACAACGAACCAGGATAAAAATAACTGTGCAATTTATTTTTATCTGTCAAGTTTTTAAAGCTACACTTATTCAAACCCCCCCCCATTTCTAAGTGTTTTTCTATCCTTCAATTGGCATCAGAGCGCCGGTTCTAAGGTGCAAGCACTTAACCGTGTTTAGAAAAGATTCAGGAAGAGAAAAACGCTTCAGTAAAAGATGGTTGATGAAAGTGAAAAGTCTACACCTACACCTGCATCTACATCTGGCTCTGCTGAGCAATACAACGGTAACAATGGTTATACTAGACCGCCGGTATTTGATGGTGAAAACTTTGAATACTGGAAAGATAAACTGGAAAGTTACTTTCTGGGTCTAGATGGTGATCTATGGGATCTTCTGATGGATGGTTACAAACATCCAGTAAATGCCAGTGGCGTAAAGCTGTCAAGGCAAGAAATGAATGATGATCAGAAGAAGCTTTTCAGGAATCATCATAAATGTAGAACTGTTTTGCTGAATGCTATCTCTCATGCTGAGTATGAGAAGATATCTAACAGGGAAACGGCCTATGACATATATGAGTCCTTGAAAATGACTCATGAAGGAAATGCTCAAGTCAAGGAGACTAAAGCTCTAGCCTTAATCCAGAAGTATGAAGCCTTCAAGATGGAGGATGATGAAGACATTGAAAAGATGTTTTCAAGATTTCAAACTCTTACTGCTGGATTGAGAGTTCTTGACAAGGGATACACCAAGGCTGATCACGTAAAGAAGATCATCAGAAGCTTACCCAGAAGATGGGGTCCTATGGTGACTGCATTCAAGATTGCAAAGAATCTGAATGAAGTTTCTCTGGAAGAGCTTATCAGCGCCTTGAGAAGTCATGAAATAGAGCTGGACGCAAATGAGCCTCAAAAGAAAGGTAAGTCTATTGCATTAAAATCAAATATCAAGAAATGCACTAACGCTTTTCAGGCTAGAGAAGAAGATCCTGAAGAATCAGAATCTGAAGAAGAAGATGAACTGTCCCTGATCTCCAGAAGGCTAAATCAACTCTGGAAGACCAAGCAAAGGAAGTTCAGAGGCTTCAGAAGTTCAAAGAAATTTGAACGTGGAGAATCTTCTGATGATAGAAGATTTGACAAGAAGAAGGTCATGTGCTATGAATGCAATGAGCCTGGACACTACAAGAATGAATGTCCAAATCTTCAGAAGGAAAATCCCAAGAAGAAGTTTCATAAGAAGAAAAGTCTTATGGCAACCTGGGATGAGTCAGAAGATGATTCAGACTCTGAAGATGAGCAGGCTAACTGTGCGCTGATGGCGACAGAAGATGACGGATCAGAATCTACATCAGAATCAGATTCTGAAGAGGTATTTTCTGAACTTACTAGAGATGAGTTAGTTTCCGGTCTAACTGAACTTCTGGAACTCAAGTCTCAGATTAGTCTCAAATACAAAAAGCTGAAAAAGCAATTTGAATTTGAAACAAAGAAGCTTGAGTTGGAGAATTCTGAATTAAAAGAAAAACTTTTAAAATTATCCAATAATGTTGGATCTCCTTCTGATTCATAAAAATCCATTCCCAGTCTAAACCATATTCTGAAAGAATATGATTTAAGTTTCAGGAAGTTCTTGTCTAGAAGTATTGGCAGAAGTCAGCTAGCTTCTATGATATATGCTGTGTCTGGAAACAAAAGAGTAGGCATTGGTTTTGAGGGTGAAACCCCATACAAACTTGAACCTGTTGATGAAATGAAAATCACATACAAGCCATTGTATGATCAGTTCAAGTATGGCCACTCCCATGATATTAGGCACACTTCACATGCTCAAAGTTTTCACATAACACACACCAAAAGGCATGTGACACAACCTAGGAAATATCATGAAACTCACATTAAAAATTATCATGCTGTTCCTCCTATTGCTTACAATGTGAAACCCAAGTTCAATCAGAACTTGAGAAAATCTAACAAGAAAGGACCCAAGAAAATGTGGGTACCTAAGGATAAGATTATTCCTATTGCAGATATCCTTGACTGCAAAAAGGACAAAGCACAACATGTCATGGTACCTGGACTCTGGATGCTCGCGACACATGACAGGAAGAAGGTCTATGTTCCAAGACCTGGTGCTTAAGTCTGGAGGAGAAGTCAAGTTTGGAGGAGATCAGAAGGGCAAGATAATTGGCTCTGGAACTATAAAGTCTGGTAACTCTCCTTCCATTTCTAATGTACTTCTTGTAGAAGGATTAACACATAACCTCTTATCTATCAGTCAATTGAGTGACAATGGTTATGATATAATCTTTAATCAAGAGTCTTGCAAGGCTGTAAATCAGAAGGATGGCTCAATCCAATTTACAGGCAAGAGGAAGAACAACATTTATAAGACAGATCTGCAAGATCTTATGAGTCAGAAGGTGACTTGTCTTATGTCTGTTTCTGAAGAGCAGTGGGTCTGGCACAGAAGATTAGGTCATGCTAGTTTGAGAAAGATTTCTCAGATTAACAAACTGAATCTGGTCAGAGGACTCCCTAATCTGAAATTCAAATCAGATGCTCTTTGTGAAGCATGTCAGAAGGGCAAGTTCTCCAAACCTGCATTCAAGTCCAAGAATGTTGTTTCTACCTCAAGGCCATTAGAACTTTTGCACATTGATCTGTTTGGCCCCGTCAAAACAGCATCTGTCAGAGGGAAGAAATATGGATTAGTCATCGTAGATGATTATAGCCGCTGGACATGGGTAAAATTCTTAAAACACAAGGATGAGACTCATTCAGTGTTCTTTGATTTCTGCATTCAGATTCAATCTGAAAAAGAGTGTAAAATCATAAAGGTTAGAAGTGATCATGGTGGTGAATTTGAGAACAGATCCTTTGAAGAGTTCTTCAAAGAAAATGGTATTGCCCATGATTTCTCTTGTCCTAGAACTCCACAGCAAAATGGGGTTGTAGAACGAAAGAATAGGACTCTGCAAGAAATGGCCAGAACCATGATCAATGAAACCAATATGGCTAAGCATTTCTGGGCAGAAGCAATAAACACTGCATGCTATATTCAGAATAGAATCTCTATCAGACCTATTCTAAATAAGACTCCTTATGAATTGTGGAAGAATAGAAAGCCCAACATTTCATATTTCCATCCTTTCGGATGTGTATGCTTTATTCTGAACACTAAAGATCATCTTGGTAAGTTTGATTCCAAAGCTCAAAAATGTTTCCTTCTTGGATATTCTGAACGCTCAAAAGGCTACAGAGTATACAATACTGAAACATTGATTGTAGAAGAATCAATCAATATCAGGTTTGATGATAAGCTTGGTTCTGAAAAACCAAAGCAGTTTGATAATTTTGCAGATTGTGATATTGATATATCAGAAGTTGTTGAGCCAAGAAGCAACGCATCAGAAGCAGAGCTCCTCAGAAGCAAAGAACCAGAAGATCAAGTATCAGCTTCTCTGGAGGATCTAAGCATTTCTGAAGAACCATCTGTCAAAAGATCATCCAGACTCATCTCTGGTCATTCAGAAGATGTCATTCTTGGAAAGAAGGATGATCCAATCAGAACAAGAGCATTCCTTAAGAACAATGCAGACTGTCAATTAGGTCTTGTATCTTTGATCGAGCCAACTTCTGTTGATCATGCTCTAGAAGATCCAGACTGGATAATTGCTATGCAAGAAGAACTGAATCAGTTTACAAGGAATGATGTTTGGGATCTTGTTCCTAGACCAGATGGATTCAATATAATTGGTACAAAATGGGTCTTCAGAAACAAGCTCAGTGAGAAAGGTGAAGTGGTAAGGAACAAAGCCAGACTGGTGGCTCAGGGTTATAGTCAGCAAGAAGGAATTGATTATACAGAAACCTTTGCACCAGTGGCCAGGTTAGAATCTATTCGTCTATTAATTTCATTTGCCACTCAACATAACATCACTCTTTATCAGATGGATGTCAAGAGTGCCTTCTTAAATGGTTATATAGATGAAGAAGTTTATGTCCATCAACCTCCTGGTTTTGAAGATTCTATGTCTCCTAATCATGTTTTTAAACTTAAGAAATCATTGTATGGATTGAAACAGGCTCCCAGAGCTTGGTATGAACGCTTAAGTTCTTTCCTTCTAGATAATGGTTTCACTAGAGGAAAAGTGGACACTACTCTCTTTTGTAAAACCTTTAAAAGGGATATTTTAATTTGTCAAATATATGTAGATGATATTATTTTTGGAACATCTAATGCTACACTTGGAAAGGAGTTTGCTAAGTCTATGCAGGCTGAGTTTGAAATGAGCATGATGGGAGAACTCAAGTATTTCCTCGGAATACAAATAAATCAAACATCAGAAGGAACGTATGTTCACCAAACCAAGTATGTGAAGGAACTTCTGAAGAAGTTTAATCTTCTAGACTGCAAAGAAGCCAAAACTCCTATGCATCCAACATGCATCCTAGGTAAGGATGAGGTAAGTAAGAAGGTAGATCAGAAGTTATACAGAGGTATGATTGGATCTCTTCTATATTTGACTGCTTCTAGACCTGACATTCTGTTCAGTGTTTGTTTGTGTGCTAGATTCCAATCAGATCCTAGAGAATCTCATTTAACTGCTGTTAAGAGAATTCTAAGGTATCTGAAAGGTACTACTAATGTTGGCTTAGTTTACAGAAAATCTAAAGAATACAACTTAGTAGGATTCTGCGATGCTGACTATGCTGGAGACAGAATTGAAAGAAAAAGTACTTCAGGAAGTTGCCAATTTCTTGGAAGTCATTTGATCTCTTGGTATAGCAAGAAGCAAGCAACTATTGCTCTATCAACAACAGAAGCAGAATATGTCGCTGCTGCTGGTTGTAGCACACAGATGCTCTGGATGAAGAGTCAGTTAGAAGATTATCAGATATTTGAGAGTAACATTCCTATATTCTGTGATAATACTTCTGCTATATGTTTATCTAAGAACCCTATTCTTCATTCAAAAGCTAAACATATTGAGATAAAACATCATTTCATAAGGGACTATGTTCAGAAGGGTGTTATATCTTTAAACTTTGTTGATACAGACCATCAATGGGCTGATATCTTTACAAAACCCCTGGCTGAAGATAGGTTTAAGTTCATTCTGAAGAACATCAGTATGGATTTATGCCCAGAATGAGAAGATGAGAAGTTCTTATGTATGAGTAACTTCTGAAATGAAAATGGATTATTTTTTTATATATCATAAGTTCTGATTGAAATCTTTTAGAAATTATGATTCGGTTATTACTAACGTTTCATTGTCTAAGTTGATTCAGAACCTCTTTTAAAGCAAAACAGCTGTTACGTTTTTATCTCGGGATGGTAAACTTGTCGTTACTATTCATGGATAAACGTGCGTGCAGTTGAAGGGACGCCGACCATAGGTAACTGTGCTAGTCACCTCATTTGTCTTTATTATCTCTCCTCACGTCACGTAACATTAAATGCTAGTCATCATTCGTTTCATTTTATTTCTTTTTAAATACTCTTCAAACTCTTCTCTTTCCCTCTCACCTCTCTCTATCTCTTTGCATTCCTCATCAAGTTTTTTCTCTCTCTCTTTTTTCGTCTCTTGCTCAAACAATTTTTTTTTAAAATCCTAGCTCAAACCTAGCGTTCACCCTAAGCCTGTTGAAGATCTATGACTCAAAGGCGACAGATCTCTGCATATCTCGGGATGGCTCTCCTAATACCTCTCAAGTCAGACCTCTTCTTTGATGTTGTTATCAACTTTCACCCAAAGACAGAAGACTTTCTTGAGTTATGGGAGGAGGTTAAGAATGATATTCTTAACTTCTATGTTAAGGGAAAGCCCCGTTTGCAACATTAGCTCTCTGTCTGTGAACTGTCCCTCTCTTCCTCTTTGGTCACTTGGATCTCTCCTACAGTGGAGGTTCCAGTCTGGAAGACAAGAAGTCCTCAGGGATTCTTGATGGGTTGACACAGAGTGTGTCTTGCTAGGGTTTTGTTTTTAATTTTTTGTAGTCATTTCCTCTTTGGATGACTTTTTATGTATTTGCTAGAAATGTTTCTCATCTTGTTAAACATGGGAACCTTTTGTAATCCTTTTTTGATTATCAATGAAAAAGTTTCTTTGCTTTTACATTCCAGTGTCTCTATTTGTCGTTTTATGCATCTAATTCTTTTGAAATATTGCTTTTTTGATGTTATGACAAAAAGGGGGAGAAAGATAAATGATAAATGATTTGATTAAATCTATCAGTTGCTGGGTAAAGCTCCCACACATTCACTAACAAGAACTGCAAGTTCTATATGGTTTAAGTGTTTTGCAGGTATACTGAAGAGAATCTTCAAAGCAAACACAAGAAGCAAAACCATGGAAACTGAAGCAAGCTGAGTGCTGTCAAGCTTCAGAAATCAGAAGCAAGAAAGAAGAATGAATCAGAAGCACTGATAATAGAATTTGATCTATATTTGTCTATTTATTCTGACAAAATTCTATTTGCTCTGATACATATAATGTTATGGCTCTGATACATTATTTGCTCTGATACATTATTTCAGCCTATATGGCTCTGATTCATATAATGTGTTCAAACATACATTTTATGTTCTAACTCGTTCATGCTGACTTTTGTCGTTTAGTTTTTGTTCTGTAACATTTCAGGATGTAGAGATGCTCAGATGATGCTCTGGTACAGTCAACAATGTTCTGATACAAATCTAGCATGAAGTGATGTTGGTAGAAATTCAAAGCTCTGAAGCTATCCGAGGGAAGCAGAAATCAGAAGCTGCGAATGTTCTAAAGATCCAGAAAACTCAAGTTCTGAAGCTGTCCCGAATGGAAGCAGAAATCAGAAGCTGTGAATGTTCAGAAGATCAAAGAAATTCAAGTTCTGAAGCTGTCCTGAATGGAAGCAGAAATCAGAAGCTGTGAATGTTCAGAAGATCAAAGAAATTCAAGTTCTGAAGCTGTCCTAGATGGAAGCAGGAATCAGAAGCTGTGAGTGTTCTAAGGATCTAAAGAAATTCTAGTTCTGAAGCTGTCCTATGGAAGCAGAAGTCAGAAGCTATGAATTCTCTGAAGACAAAAGCTTATATGATCGTCTCTACCGAAATAATCAGGGAAGTCTTTTATTAAAGTTCTTCGAGTATTTATTTCAGGGGGAGATTGTTAATCTCAGGGGGAGACATATTCATATGCTTATGCTATAGCTGTGTAATTTGTCTTTTGCCATCTATTCTTTCTGATCGCAAATTCATATCATTTATATATGTTTTTGTCATCATCAAAAAGGGGGAGATTGTTAGAACAAGATTTGTTCTGATCAATTATCTTAGTTTTGATGATAACAATAATATGAATTTTGCTTAAGATAATATGGTACTCTAATCCAATGCAATTTCCCTTTCAGGAAATATATATAAAGAGTACGCATAATTCAGCGCTCAGAAGCTTTGTCTCAAAGGGTTCAGCATGCAACATCAGAACATGGTCTGGCAAGACATCAGAAGATGGTCGAAGCAGTATCAGAACATGGGTCTATGGAAGCATCAGAAGAACAAGAGATCAGAAGCACTGAAGCTCAGAAGATGGTATCACGCTCAGGAGCACTTCAAGGTCAGAAGATCAGAAGATGCTATGCACCAAGCTGTTTGACTCTGATGATATTCAAACGTTGTATTCACAAACATCAGATCAGAAGAAAGTACAAGTGGCAAGCTACGCTGACTGACAAAAGGAACGTTAAAAGCTACTAAAGGCTACGTCAGTAGACACAGCGTGAACAAGGCTCGAGGTAGTTGACAAAAGCGTATAACATTAAATGCGATGCTGTACGGAACACGCAAAGCATTAAATGCATTCAACGGTCATCTTCTCCCACGCCTATAAATATGAAGTTCTGATGAGAAGCAAGGTTAACGATCCTGAACAATATAATTCAAATTAACTTGCTGAAACGCTGTTCAAACCTAAACTCAGAATCTTCATCTTCATCAAAGCTCACTACATTGCTGTTGTAATATATTAGTGAGATTAAGCTTAAACGTTAAGAGAAATATCACAGTTGTGATTATCGCTTTTAAGAAGCATTTGTAAACTCTTAGAATTGATTACATTAAGTTGTAAGGAACTAGAGTGATCGTGTTGATCAGAATACTCTAGGAAAGTCTTAGGAGTGAACTAAGCAGTTGTAACTAGAGTGATCGTGTTGATCAGTAGACTCTAGAAAAGTCTTAGAGGGTATCTAAGCAGTTGTTCCTGGAGTGATCAGTGTGTGATCAGAAGACTCTGGAAGACTTAGTTGCGGACTAAGTGGAAAACCATTGTAATCCGTGCGATTAGTGGATTAAATCCTCAGTTGAGGTAAATCATCTCTGCGGGGGTGGACTGGAGTAGTTTAGTTAACAACGAACCAGGATAAAAATAACTGTGCAATTTATTTTTATCTGTCAAGTTTTTAAAGCTACACTTATTCAAACCCCCCCCCCCCCCTTTCTAAGTGTTTTTCTATCCTTCACAACCAACCCATGTTAGTAGCAGCGGTTCATTTTTGGGATGCTTCTCACAACACCTTCCATCTCCCATGTGGAATGGTTACCCCCACGCTTTTCGACGTGGCCGCTATTACAGGACTTCGACCAACTGGTGAAACCTTCGACCCCAATGAAATGGATAATGACACTATTGGTTTTAACGATTCGCAAGTCACTTATACGACATTCATCCAGAAGCATCATATTACCACTGAAGCGACAGTATCTGATGAAGAGCATATTGCTTTTCTAGCATTATGGCTTTCACGATGTGCCTTCTGTTCAAGGTCTATTCAAGTTGCGAAAAGGTACCTTTGCATGGCTAATCAATTGCATGCTGGGAAAAAGCTCAACCTCAGCCAACTACTTCTAGGGTCTCTTTATGAAAACCTTAGTGAAGCTGCAAACCTTACCAAGAATTTCAAATCTGGTAGTTTACTTTACGCTGGTCCTTTCTGGCTATTGCAACTGTGGCTTAATGCTACATTCGAAACTCATCTTCCCTTTCGAGGAGATGTCAATGAGGAGGATAGCATAATCAAAAATCGAACTATAGAGGGGACCAGGTTAGCTTACCTAACTCCAAAAGAAGAAATGGGAAAGCTTCATGAACATTTCCTGGCGTATTCGATGATGTTTGCTCGGCGTGACCAGTTCGATCCTTCTATGGCCCCATTTGTACACAGAACAATAGGTCCTGAATGGTTTACTCGAAAATTTCCACCAACATCTCAGGATCAACAAACCGAATCTATGGAAATTTGGGAAGCCTTTCTGACTCCAAGATTGTTTTCCCACCGTCTTCGACCATCAAAGGGTCAATGTATCCTCATGTGCTATCAACCGAACTTGGTCTCAAGACAATTTGGGCTAACTCAAATAACACCCAAGTGCTTATATGAGAAAAGGAACCATATGTGTTTCCACACTTTGTATTTGACTGAAGAGGAATGTGAACAAAAAATCGACAAATACGTTGACGTCACCAATCTTTCTCCTATTCCTTTTGAACCTTCTTTTTACTCTACACCAGATTTTCATCAATGGTGGACAGAGTATTATAGCTCTCAAATTTTTGATGCTGATAGCCTTGCTCAGGAACTAACTGCAGCTTTCAATGATGTGCAGGAGAACTTCCAAAAAGGTACTTCCACTCATATTAAAGAAATCCAAGCTTTTCAAAAATTCTTTGAAACTATCTATAGGCCTGATGATCTTAGTCGGACTGTTCGTGAGGCTGCAGTTACTTTGCGCGAAAAGTTTTCCGCCAAACTAAATAAGTTGAAATTGCCCTCGTATGTTCGACCAGAACTACGTTATGAAGTGGCTTTCAAACTCAATCCTCCAAAATTCCCCCCACTACCAAGTGCTGATTTTGGTGTGGCTCTAAGTCCTCCTTTCCCAGACTGGTTCGTGTGTGGGAATGCTCTCAAAATTCTTCAAGAGAGTACCAAAAAATGCGCTGAACAAGTGGTTCCGACTAAGCATACCTTGGATACTTTCAAAGGACATCTTCATATAGATCTTAAACATGTTCGTGTCTTGACTCCAATACCTGAAGGTCTGGATTAAGGCAATCTTTTCGACTGACTTATCTTTTCTTTATTGATATACTGATTTCAGTCTCAACTACAGCTGTTGCACAAAGGAGGAAGATTAAGGAAGCTTCTGCCCTAAAAGACTCTGGGACATCTAAAAGCAATAAACCAAGTGGGAGTGACTCCCTCGTCACTGATAAGAAGCCCACGGTACATACTTATCTCATACTCTCAATCTTGTACAATATGTGATTAGTACTCATCTTTCTCATTTTCCACTTGCCAGAGTTCGAAACCCCCAACGGGTTCGAAGCGTAAAGCTTCTTCGACCACTGGTTCGGATGGCGAAGATAAATCCCCTCCTCAAACTAGACAAGGACAGAAGAAAAAATACAAAGCTGTTACCCCTTCGAGAAAAGGGAGAAAGGCAAGTCCTTCCAAAGCTGTTTCTCCTGGTGATAAAGCGTCCTCTGAAGAGTCTCCTTTGAAAGCTGCTAGTAATGCTTTCGTTGTGGAAAGCCATAATTCAAGTCCAGACAATATTCCACCCAAGGTACTTTGGGTTTGTCCCACATATTATCTTGTGATTTTAACTAAATAATTGTACTGACACTTTACCTTGTTATTGCAGGATGATGCTGGCACTGCTACTTCCGGTTTTAAAGACCCTGGCCTCACCATTGATGTTGACAAACTTTATGGTAGTTGTCAAACTTTAACTTTCGTTAATTAAACTCCTCAAAAATTTATTATTATTTTTTTTTTTTGAATAACTTTGCTCTGTTTAACATAGGTACCTCTCAAAATCAAACTCGTGTTCTTTCACCAGTCTTTGAAGACGTTAGGCCAATTGCTACCATATTGCCTAATGAACCAGTCGAAGAAAGCCACTCTACTGACGAATCCCCACCTACCCATCAAGGCAAAAATTTGGAAGAGGATCATCCATTCTCAGGCAGCGATAATGTGAACCAGCAATCACATGACAACGAAGATTCCGCGTCGGAGAAAGATGCTATGGAAGAGATTTCTCAGCCTGAAAAACCAGTTTCTCATGGAACTTCAACTCTTGACGCAAGAACCATTCCTGAAACAACTTCGACGCCTGCCCCTGCAAAGCTTACTCCTTCAGAACTTAAACAACTTAAGCAAACTGATCCTCTCAGTTTCTTAAAGGCCATTATGAATGTGAATACTCCTTCGCCTCCGGAGCTTAATGTCTCAACAGCTGTTACTGCAGACTCTAGTGACAAGGAAGATATTCCCAGTCTTCTTCGACAAATAAAAGAAAGATTCTTTGGGGTCAATCTTGTAGATGTTCTCAACCGGGACCCTATTAAGAGCCACAACTTAAATCAACTTCTAAAGAAAGTAGATTTGCTTCAAGTTTCCACAGAAGTTTCAGAGGTAATTGTTCTGCTGGGCTCTCTACTCGAGCAACTCCAAGCTAACATCCTTCGAAGGCAAAATGTCGAAAAAGAGTTATCTGAGACAAAGGCCTCTCATGACTCTTCATGGAATTTTGCTATGGACGCAACGAAACAAGGTGAGGCCCTCAGGCTCAAACATTCAGAAAATCAGAAGGCCATTGATGATTATGAGAAGAAAATCGGCTCTTGGAAACAAGAAATCAAGGTACTCGAGGGTAAGATAAAGGAGGCTGAAAGTTGTCAAGCAGTCCTACAAAAGTCTAATCAACAAGACTTGCTCGAAGTGGTGCAGTCAGGAATGAAACATTTCGAGGCTGCACAAAAGTTAGTGCCAGAAATCGAAAGGTTGAAGAAACACCGGGCACTAATTGAACTTCGCATGTCTTCATGGGAGACTCAATATTTGAAGATCAAAAAGGATCTCCCTGAGGATTTCAACTAAATGTTTTCGATCTTGTTACTTATTGCACCTTTATTTTGTAATCGAGGCCACTGTAGACATATAATATTTGTACGCTTGACTCCCTTTTATCTCTATCATATTTGCCATTGTTGATTTAGCAAATCTTTCAATTTCTTGTCAAGATATATCTTTAGATTTCCTACAGTGCTTTTATTAAATGCAACATGTAGAACCTGAACATCCTTCGCAGCACTCTTGCCTCTAGACTTGACGTTTCCACTTCTTCTAGCCATAATCATTATTAAAAGTGGCGTCACTTTCTCCAAAACGTCGGTTTTCAGACGTGCGTGCATCAGTTTAATGATTACTTCTCAACTTCCAAGGGCGGGAAACGGCGGAAGCCATAACTTCTTTCTTTGGAAAACCAACCGCAGTCCAATCACTCATTGGCAATTAAAACCCACCCTTCAGTATTCCCCTTCTATATAAAGGGTCCAATATCACCTTTATTTCTCATTCATGCGTTTTCTCTCCAAACTAAACACAGAAAAAAGAAAGCACACAACTTCTCTTTCAGAACAACGTTCTTACCTTACAATGGCTGAACCTCTCTTCTTTAACGACATCAAAGCCCTCATTAGAGGCGAGTTCAGACTCTCTGAGGATGAACTTGTTCGCCATTTCATCACCATCGAAACCCTGTTTGTTAACCAGGAACTAGACTTCTACTTTGAGGAAGTCCTGGAGGGTGCTATTTACCCCAACATGGTGGCAGAATTCTGGATGAATGCGTCTTTACGCATAGATCCTGAAGGTAGGACCACCATTGATTCTGTTATTCGACACGCTCGTCTCAGCATTACTTCCACCACTATTGCCAATCTGATAAAATGCAATAACTCTGGTGAAACTTTTGATGACAACAGTTTTAGCATGACTACTCATCTCATGCTGAGAACTCTTATGGACAATGACCGCTTTAGTGCCAAAGTCATCAGGATCTGGCACCAGATGCTCGTGGGGAACTTCCAACCTCGGCGGATTGACGAAAACAACATCATGGTTGAAGACTTGGAGTTTATCCTCTGTGGTCTTCGAGGGAAGAAAATTAACATCCCTTTGATGATCTTCAAGGGACTTGTTAAAGCTGTCTCTGCCGGTGTTGACCGTCGAGGGGTTGTGACTTGTCTTCCGTACGGGAGACTCCTTAGCTACATTTTTCTTAAGAAAGGCGTAGTGAGAAGGATGCGTACTTCTGGAGCCATGGATATGTTCGAGGCTGAACCTTCTCCCATGTTGTCTTTGGACAATTTAAACCAAAGGATTGACTAGCAAGTTTTTACCTTAGGTTTAATCTTTTTATATATATTTATGCCTTCCTTCTTTTGTAACTTCAGATCCTAATCTTTGGATCATTTTGTAATGAATTTACTCCCATGCTTGAAATGAAAAAGAATATTTTGGTGTCTTCTTTGATTTTTCTTTCCATAATTCTTCCTGATTGTGAAGCCATTTTGGTGCCTGACCATTTTGGCTTTTCGTAGTACCCTGGGTATCTACGTCTTTGGAATCCTTACTTCGTGCATATTTGTTTTATTTCTCTTCAAATATTTCCCGTTTACTCTCAAGATCCTATGATCTTCTGCTAATTCTTCAATTTCATAAGCATTGTTCGAGAATACTTTTAAGATTCGAAAGGGTCCTTCCCAATGTGGGGACCATTTACCAAGTGCCTGATTTTTTCGATCTATAGGTAAAATAACTTTCCAGACTAAGTCATTATTAACAAAAGTTTTACCTTTCACCTTTTTATTATAAGCTCTGGACACTCTTTCCTTTTGCCTTTTTATCATTTCCAGCGCTCGAAGTCTGTCTTCGTCCAAATCTACTAACTCATTCATCATTAACTCCCAGTATACGTTGGGAGGAATGTCTGCTTGTCTTTGTATCCTTACTGATTGCAAACATATCTCAATTGGAAGTACTGCGTCATGTCCAAACGTCAACTGGAAAGGAGTTGTATTCGTAGCTTCTTTTGGAGATGTTCGACAAGCCCAAAGTGCTTGATCTAAAGTCTTATGCCAATTCTTGGGTCTCTTTCCTACATGCTTCTTGATAAGGCCAATTATTATTTTGTTTGCTGCTTCAACCTGTCCATTTGCTTGGGCATAATAAGGTGTAGAAGTAAATAACTTGAAACCTATTTCTCTGGCAAAATCTTGCATTTTTCGTCCAGTAAAGACTGATCCCTGATCAGTTGTTATACTTTCTGGGATTCCAAATCTATATATAATGTGTTTCTGAATAAACTCAATCACCGCCTCTTGATCCACATTTGCCAGTGGTATTGCTTCAACCCATTTTGTGAAATAGTCTATTCCTACCAAAATGTATCTTTGCCCTTTGGATGACTTGGGGTGAATCTCTCCAATCAAATCTAGTGCCCATCCCCTGAAAGGCCATGGTTTTACTATTGTACTTAGTTCGTTTGCTGGAGCGTGTTGGATACCTGCATGTTCTTGGCACTCTTGGCACCCTTTCGCGAACTCTATGCAATCCTTTAGCATCGAAGGCCAATACATCCCATAACGAAACAAGAGCCATTTCATTTTGTGCCCTGCTTGATGTGCACCACATGCCCCACTATGTACGTTCGACAGAGCCAAGTATGCTTCTGCTTCTCCCAAGCATTTCAACAATACCCCTTCAGGAGTTTTCTTGAACAATTCATTTCCCATCAGAAAATATGACAGGGCTCTATACTTGATTTTTCTGTCTGTATCCGTCGAAGGATTTTTCAGATAGTTAATAATTGGATTCCTCCAGTCTGTGTCAGCCAATGAATCTATATTTAGTACCTCGAATTGTTCTTTATTGGCATAACCCAATTGTGAATCTTCCAGATCACTTGGCGAAAGTTTAGTAAACATTGCTCTTCCTCTTACTTCAATCAACTCTTCCAACTTTTCTTTTGATACTTTATATCCCGAAGCTAATTGAGCCAAGTCGTTTGCTTCCTGGTTATTCACCCTTGGTACATGTTTTAATTCCACGTATTCGAATTTCTTGAGCAACCTATTTGCGATGATAAAATACATGATCAAATTCTCTTTGATGCACTTGTACTCCTTTGTCAATTGTTTGATGACCAATTCGGAGTCTCCTTTAATTTCGACTCTGGTTGCCCCCAATTCTAACAAAGCCTCAAGTCCAGCAACTAAAGCCTCGTATTCAGCTTCATTATTGGAGCATGATGGACCTTCGATTTTATACTTGAGCTTTGTTGGAATTCCATCAGGATAAATTATCAACATTCCAATACCAGTTCCCTCTCTATGCGTTGAACCATCGAAATATAACTTCCAAGGTTTCAAATCTACACAATGCTGATGATTCTCAACCATCGCATGGTCGACAATGAAGTCTGACACAATCTGACCTTTCATTGCCTTGAGAGGCTGAAATATTAATGAATATTCAGTAAGGGCTAAAGCCCATTTGCCAATTCGACTATGTAGTATTGGCTTAGATAACATATGTTTAATAACATCATAATGAGATGAAACGTAAACATCAACTGGCTTTATATAATACTTGAGTTTGATACAGGAGAAATACAAACAAAGGCAGAGTTTTTCTATATCAGTATATCTAGTCTCTGCATCATTGAGTACTCTACTTAAATAATAAATGGCTCTTTCGATGCCAATCTCATCCTCCTGGGCAAGCATGCTGCCTATTGTTTTATCTGATGCTGAAATATATAGGCGCATGTGCTTCTTCCCATTTGGGGGAGATAGAATTGGTGGACAAGTCAAGTACTGCTTTATCTGATCGAAAGCTTCTTGATGTTCAGCACGCCATTCGAATTTCCCTTGCTTAAGCCGAAGTAGAGGTGAGAAAGCTTGCGTGCGTCCACTTAAGTTAGAGATAAATCTTCTTAAGAAATTTATCTTACCCAACAATGATTGTAATTCTTTCTTCGTGGAGGGAGACTTGGTCTCCATAATGGCTTTTGTCTTGTTTTTGGTTGATTTCTATCCCTTTTTTGTGGACTACGAAACCTAAGAAATCTCCTGCCCGAGGTAGATTTTACCACAATGTCATCTATATACACTTGCATGAATGTTTCTATGAAGTCGTGAAATATAGAATTCATTTCTCTTTGATAAGTTGCCCCTGCGTTTTTTAAACCAAAAGGCATCACAACCCATTCGTAAGTGCCTATTGCTCCTGGGCAACGAAATGCTGTCTTGGATACGTCATCTTCTGCTATAAAAATTTGATTGTATCCCGAATATCCATCCAACATGCTCAAATACTCAAAACCTGCGGCCGAGTCTACTAGCATTTCTGCTATAGGCATGGGATACTCGTCTTTCGGAGTAGCTGCATTAAGGTCGCGAAAGTCTATGCATACTCTTAATGAGCCATTCTTTTTAATTACAGGTACTATATTAGCAATCCACTCAACATACCTTGTAGTTCGGATAAATTTGCACCGTAAGAGTCTTTCGACCTCTGCTTTAATCTTTGAGTGAATTTCTGGCGCGAATCTTCTGGGAGTTTGTTTTATTGGCTTCTTCCCTTCTTTTATTGGTAATTTCAATTCGACTAAGTCTCTTTCGAGACCAGGCATCTCATCATAATCCCAAGCAAAACAATCTCTATTGTCTTTCAACATTTTGATGACCGTTGCTTTCAATTCTGGTTCTAGTTTCGCGCTAATATATGTTATTCTCTTTTGATCATTGTCTCCAAGATTGACTTCTTCAAGTGGATCTTGGGCCAACATCTTTATGTTCGATGCCATCGGGTTTTTTTCAAATCCCAACGGTTCTTCGTCGTATATTGCATCGAACCTTTGACTTGGTTCTTCTCCTATGATCTCTTCAACTGGACCCGTATCTTCAGGGAGTTTGAAACTCGTACGTATTTCCAATTCTGATATTCCTTCTTTGGTTAGGACTGTATCTATCTTTGTATTTGATAGTTCGGCTTCGAGAGCCGTTTTTCTTTTGTTCTCGGCCACATAGGCCGAAATCTTTTCGAAGAACGCAGACTCAGACATGATTAATGTCATCGTCCCAGCCCGTTGGCCGTACTGCTGGATAATTCACCGATGGTGCTGGATCTGGTGGACCATCCATGATCTCCCTATCCCATTGGAATCCATTTGGGTGTAAAGTCAAATAGTACATTGCATTTTTATTTGGGGTATACATCTCTTCAGCAGCATGACAAGGGCCTATGTTTGCCAAGTTCCTGTCGAAGTTGTTTTTGTTCATCTGGTTGACCTCAGCCATGTAATAACTCTGATCACCTTCGATATTCTCCACTATACCATCTTCTCTCCAAATTGTCACCCTCTGATGCATGGTTGAGGGTACAGCCGCTACTCCATGAATCCATTCCCTACCAAGCAAAAGGTTGTAGTTTGCCTTTGCTGGTATAACCATGAACATGGTTGGCCTGGTAACTGAGCCTACTGTCAAATTGACTTGAACAACTCCCAGAGTTTGTCCTATTTTGCCTTCGTAGTTAGATAAAACCATGTTATGTGGCCTTATATCCGTATCGAACATACCAATTCTTTTTAGCATGTATTGAGGCATTAGGTTTACTGCTGCTCCCCCATCAACTAGGACTTTATTTATGCCCACGTTCTCAATCTTAGCCCTGATATAGAGTGGCTTCAAATGATTTCGCATACCCTCATCAGGCCTTTCGAAGAAAGCATTCTGTTCTTCTACTGCACCGTTATTCAGCACATAGTAACACACGGGTCTGTGTTTTGCCATTTCTTCGATATCAGCCTCTTCACAGTCTTCTACTTCAGTTTCCTGATTAAACTCGTGAGGGAGTACCGAGACAACATTGCAATTCAAGTTTATAGATGACACTCCATCAGAGTCAAAATCATTTGTCATTCTATCCTCTTCTTTCCAAGAATTTGAACGCATCTTGTCTTCTTCATCCAAGAGTTTTTCAGCTTCGAATAGTCTGCGTTCCACCGGAGGTTTGTTCGACTTTGCCCCCTGGTATGGGACTTGGTTGCTACTAGAGTCTCCAGCTTCTCTTGGCCTGTATTCCTTCTGAGCCTTTTTTATTCTCTGATGCCTTCTCCACTGGGACCGAGACATAGGATTTTTTCCTTTATAATTCTCCAACCGATACGCCTCTCGATTTGATCTTTGAAATTGTTTCCTATATGCCATTGCAGTTCTACCACCTTGGTCCCAACTTCTCCATTTGTTGGTTCTTGCATCAGCTTGTACCCACCTATCCTTGGGTGCATTTGCAGGGACTTTGAACGTCACCCTTCGAGTCCTAGGATGTGGGCTATCAGGCCTCTTTGTTGGAGTCCAAATGTCGAAACCGTACAGGTTGGGACGCAACCCCTGAGTTTCTTGACTCATGTAGCAATACACACGTTCGAATGATCGTGCTAGCATTTCGTCATAGACTGCCCCACATCTTGGGCAGAGAGCAACTTCAGTGTTTTCTTTGTGGCATCTGACCAAAAATCCTACCAAGCTTTCCTCCATCTTTGGGTACAGTTGTAGTAGGGGATTTGGCTCTCTTCCTGGGTGTTCCCACCTTTCGCGTCGAACCCTTTCGAAGTTGGCTTCGACCCTTCGATTCAGCATGATCGAACACCTTGGACACATCCATTGCTTACCACCATTTCTCTCGTGGCAATTCCAGAGATATTCTTTGAGGCTTTCAGTTCTTGGAGGAAGTTCGATGCCCCCATTTTTCCTCGTCAGCCATGTCTCTAGTTCGCCAAATTCAGACACTGGTCGTCCGGCGCCAACCATGTTAACCGCTGCTGGAGGGGCTTCAGAGATCTGGATTTTCTGGAGTTTCATCCTGAGGTCTTCAGTGGCCTCGCTGTTTTCTTCCTTCGAGGCTTCAGTTATTTCTGCCTTGGAAGATTCTTCAACATCAGTATTGAAGATTATGTCACTATTTAGGCTTTCAGTAGCCTGCTTTCCATTGAACATTGCTTTAGTCTCCACAACCTCGATTTCAGAAACCTCCACCATGTTGATATCTTCTACCTCGCAGAGGCTGGCGTCAGCAATGTTTAGGGGATTGGTATCGACCCTCATATGACTCTTGGTCTTGTCAGCAAACTTCAATCTTCCATCATTGAGAGCATTTTGAATTAGATCCCTGAAAAGAAAACATTGAGAAGTTTTATGGCCTAAAAACCCATGATATTTACAAAAACCTCTTTTCTTCCGTTGTTCCAACGGAGGAATTTTTGAATTTGGAGGTAGTATCATTTGGCCATCTTTTACCAATAAATCAAATATTTCATCACACTTGGTCATGTCGAATGTATAAGTTTTCTTAGGGAACCTATCATTCTTATCGTTTTCTACTGGATTTTTTCCATTGGCAGAATTTAGCAGTTTGCAAGCATAAGGTGGCGCTTCTTTCAATTCAGCCAAGTCTATTTCGACTTCTTCAGGGCTATATGAGTCATCGAAAGACTCATTCTCAGCATCCTTGGCTTCGACGTATGCCACTCTTTCTTTCTTATAACTTTTATTTGCCCTAGCTTTTTCTGCCTTCAGGCGTTCGACTTGTCGAACCCTATCTGCTAATTGGGCCATGTCCCTAAGGTATTGGGTATCTAGTTTCTTTCTTATTGAATAATCTAGACCACCTGCAGCCATTTCAACAAGTTCATGCTCTGGGACTGTTGTAAAACACCTTGATTTCAACAGACGGAACCTATTTAAATAATCATCAATTGTTTCTGTGAATTTTCTTTTAACACTGGCCAATTCTTTCAAACTTATCTTAGTTTGGCCCATGTAGAATTGCTCATGGAAAAGTCTTTCCAAGTATGCCCATGCATCTATCGAATTTGGTGGCAAAGTAGTAAACCAAATGAAGGCATTTTTTGCCAGTGAACTAGGGAAATATTTGATCCTTAAATCCTCATTTCCCGCTAAGTCTCCTGCTTCCGTCAAATATCTAGCAATATGTTCCACCGTTGACTCGTTCGTTTCGCCTGAAAATTTTGTAAATTTGGGTACCTTAGTGCCCCTAGGCAATTCTGTTTGCATGATATAATCTGATATAGGGGATGTATAGTTTGGACGTCTAAGTCCAGTACTAAGGCCATTGTTGGCCATAACCCTTTCTATCATGGCAGTTAAGTTATTTTCTGTAGCCAGATTTTCTCTTCTGACTCTTTGAACAATCTCATCTGGGTGTTCGTTCCTACCCACACTCCTTAATCTGGGTTGCTCCTCCTCCGTTTCTTGTCGGACGGGGACAGTTCTTTGATTTGAAGCTTCTAAGTTAATTATTGGAGTTCCTTCGAACACCTCTGTTCTTCGTGAGGGGCCTACATCCCTAGTAGCCGTCCTAGATGATGGAACTATGTCTCGTACACGTTCTAAAATGGGCCTCTCTTCTTGATTCGAAGGCTGTTTGTCTTTCCTTTTAGGTGGCGTTACTCCCATGAATTCTGCCATTCGATTCATCTGAGATGATATCTTTTGGAAAGTCTCCATGTTTTCTCTATTCGTAGTAGTAACATTTGCCATTAGTGGGCTTAAAACTGAAGTCAATTCTCTGGCCAAAACCCCTACCATATCATGGTTGCTTGCATCCATTTCTTGTCGAAATGCTGCTTGGTTATTTGTGGTAAAGTGAGGCATCTGGGTAGAGAAACCAGTGTTATGTGCACTTCGACCCACTGAACTAACATTTGGTGAAAATGTCGCATTGTTAGTTGGGGCATATATATGTCCTGCCCCTCGTACGCCTGTTCCATATGGGTATGGCATTCCGTATGGATTATTTGGTCTCCATTCGAAAGCGGAGTTCGTGCCTTGACCAAATAAATTGTTTGCAGCATTTGTCGAGGCAAACAATACGTCCTCTGCGCTTGTGGATGAGGGTGCGGTTGTCGACACTGAAACTGGAACAGTCCCTGAGGGTGCTGTATTATTTTCAGGCATAGTCTGGGAATTATCTGCAGGTCTCGATCCATTTGGACCCGTTGCATCTCGTGTTTCTTGAGTAGAAGTCGAATTTGCCGCTCCTGATCCTGAACCGTGTGGGGGATCTTGATTACCCCCTGCACTGGCCGTAACGACCATTTTCCTGTTGTACCTTCGTTTGGGAATCGGTTGTGCACTGTTCTTTAATTTACCGTTCCTAAGGTTCATACAAGATCTTGATATTGTCTAAACAAAAATAAAGCAATTGATTAAAACAATCTGTTTGACACTGTCCCACTGGGCGTGCCAATTTGTTTACGGTGATTTCCGGTAAACAACCGCTAGTCTTCCAAACTATAATAAATATGATTTGGTTACTTGCAGGATCGACTAGATTGATCCTAGGACACATAGCCAAGAAGATTGTTATCAATGTTTGTTCGAACCATATTCATTATTTGTCTTCTTCAATAAGCGTTGTTCGATTAACAGGACAAATAGTCTTGACAATCACTTTGTTACATATAAATGTGACTTCAACGAAGTGACATGACATAAAAAATTAAAAGGACAATTGAAACTAAAGAATCTTAAACTGTGGAAATATAAAAGACTTTGAAAGTAAATAGCATGAAAGTAATTCGAAAGTAAATGACGTTAAAGTAAAGATGCAGAAACGTAAATGGCAAGAAGTAAACGAAATGCAGTAATTCTGAAAGATAAAAACAAAAAGATAATACACATGTATTAAAATGGTGGTGTCATACGTACATTTTCTCAGCGAACTCTTTCTCTTAACGCTTGATACTTGAGTAAATATGTGAGTGATTTGTACAAAATGAACACACAGAATCCTAACACTAAGACTCCTATTTATACTAGTTTCGACCTTAACGGTTCTATACTAATCTGCTGCCACGTTTCTCATCAGAACTTCCAGCGAAGCCATCTGTTGTTGAACGGTTACGAAACCGTCTTCGAATTTCAAATCTTCCCGCCTGAGTCCATCTTCGACGCGTGGCAGTGTATTAAACAAACACTACTAAAAAACACGCTAAGTAGTAATACTTGAATACATATTCTATGAATTTTGTCTAAGTCCCGAAGACATATGCTTTCATTAATCTTTCAGCGTTCACTTATCTTCATCGAACTTAGAAGTCTTTATTTTTCGAAGCATGACCATCAGTAGCCATTCTTTTACTTTTTAAGGGATGGCCATCAGTAACCATCTTTCCTTCGATTCTCAACTCCTTCGAAGGATAATCAACATAAAACGAAATCTTCAGCTAACAACGTGATGGATACGTTGTATCGGTATATGTATGGTTGGCTATTTGTATACAACTACTATATCTATTTTGTATGTCTTATATAATACTTGTGAAATACTCACCCTTTCTTTTTGAATGTTGTCTCCACGTGGGTAACGTGCAGGTAATCAAGAGTAGTCCGTTGAGCCTAGAGGATGGTTTCTTGGTGCCTTTTACCGCCTATTTAGTTTGAATGGAGTCTTTCTCTGATACATAACATCGGGGTCGGAGTCGTTATGTTTTGGAACTATTATGTTGATTTATTTTGAATTTGATAGCATTTTGATGAGTTTCCTGTCAAGGATTTTAATGTTTGAGTTATAACTCATGAACCATGATATTTAGTTGATGTTTTATGAAGATGAATCTAAAGATGTTTTAAATTATGAATTCCGCTGCGAGATAATCTGTTTTGTGTTGCGATGATAAATGAAAATTAGTTTTGAATAAATGTTGAGAATCTGTGTAACGGAGCAGGACTATTATTGTGAAGTTTACATGACGATGTGACACACTTGTTGGTGATTTTTATTTGATGTAATTCGTATTATATTACAAATACTCCTTGTGGGTTGATGGGCTAAATATGTACCTTTCGCCCCCACCCCAAGGCCTATTCTAATTATACCATTACATGCTCCAAAGAGCTTTAAGTAGGGTGTGTGCGGATATTGAACTACTAAACTAAGAAACGCATAAACAAAAAAGGAAAATTAAAGAGATAGCAATGTGTAAACATCTAAGTGTTTGATTGATTGTTCTTAAATGATTTACAAGTTGTGAAATTTATTTAGTAAGAAACTATCCTAGTAGCCATATAATTGTAGCCTATATAAATTTTATCTCATTCAGTTGTTTTGTGTAAATGCTCTTGCTTGTTGGGATATGCGGTGTCCTATGTTCGGTTCAGTCTCCTCTATTTTGTGGCAGTGGCATTTTTTTGTTGACCATGTCCCTTAAGTATAACTTTCTCCATATCTTGATTATGCAACCTTCGCATATTTAGTTAGTAGCATCATCAACGTGGAACATGATTATAATGTCCAATTGTCCACATCTATTGTATTTTGACAGAATCTAAAGCTAGTTTACCATAGGGGTGGCAAAATGGATGGATTGGAAGGATATGGATGGACCAAACCAATCCATTAATCCATTACCAATCCACTAAACTCTCTTAATAAAAATTTAATCCAATCCATCCATTAAAGAATAAAATCCATCTAATTCATCCATTAACATATTTCTAATGGATAGATATCTATTCATCCAAAAAATAATTAAAAAATTCTTAATTGTTTTTAAATATCATAAAAAAATAATTTAAATATTTTAAAATATTTTTTAAATTTCATAAAAAAATTAAATATTTTAAAATATTTTTTCGTTCTTTCGAAAAAAAACTCAACTTTTTTCATTTTTCTGATAAAACTTATTTTTTCGTTTTTCCGAAGAAAAAAACTCGACATTTTGGTTTTTTCGAAAAAAACTCGATTTTTTGTTTTTTCGAAAAACCTTAAGAAAACTCGATTTTTCGAAAAACCTAGATTCTTCGTTTTTCCGAAAAAAAACTCGATTTTTTTGTTTTTCCAAAAAAACTTGATATTTCTTTTTTCCGAAAAATTCGATTTTTTGTTTTTTCGAAAAACCTCGATTTTTTTGTTTTTCCGAAAAAACTCATTTTTTTTTCGTTTTTCCAAAAAAAACTCGATTTTTTCGTTTTTTAAGAAAAAACTTGACTTTTTCGTTTTTCAGAAAAAACTCAATTTTTTGTTTTTTCGAAAAACCTAGATTCTTTCGTTTTTCCGAAAAAAAACTCGATTTTTCGAAAAACCTAGATTCTTCGTTTTTCCGAAAAAACTCGATTTTTTCATTTTTCTGAAAAAACATGATTTTTTGTTTTTCCAAAAAAAAACTGACTTTTCGTTTTTCCGAAAAAAACTCGATTTTTTGTTTTTCTGAAAAAGAAAAAAAACCCCGATTTTTCTTGTTTTTTCGAAAAACCTCGCTTCTTCGTTTTTCCGAAAAAAATTCGATATTTTGTTTTTTCGAGAAAACTCGATTTTTTCGTTTTTCCGAAAAAGCTCGATTTTTTGTTTTAAAAAAACCTCGTTTTTTTCGTTTTTCCGAAAAATACTCGAATTTTTTGGGAAAACTCGATTTTTTGTTTTTTCAAAAAAACTCGATATTTATTTATTTTTAAAGAAACTCAATTTTTTGTATTTTCAGATTTTATTATTTTTAAAAACAAACTATTTTTATTATTTTTTTAAAAATAATTTAATAGATTTAAAGTATAAAATAAAAATAATTCATTGGATTATCAAAATGTGTTGGATGGATTGGATCCATCCATGTATATAAGTGGATGGATTTAATCCATCAATTGACTTATTTTTTATGCAGTGGATGGATTTGATGGATTTTTTGGTGGATGGATTGGATGGATTTTAAGTTAATGAATCCAATTGCCACTTCTAGTTTACTTTTACCATAATAGATCGTAGTAAATTAAAGAAAGATCCAACTAACTTATATTCGAATGTGTTACTATTTGTCTAATTTATTATGGACTCAAAAGAAGTTCGTTTATCTATTAAAAGTTTATTTTGTCCATTTCGAATAATCTATAATTAATTTTTGGAAAATGCTAACCAGTGTCGTTGGGACTCTCTTTAAGTGATTAAAGTAGTAAGTTTTTTTAAAAATACATGTATTTAATGCATTGAAGATACATTGGAAATTAAAATATTGATTTTTATAAAGAATATTTTCTTTATTTAATATACTTAAAGAGTGCTATGAAGGCACTGGTTAACAAGACCTTTAATTTTTTTAGAGACAGAGAGAGACGATTAATCTATAATTTTTTTTTTAGAGAGAGAAAGAGAGTGAGTGTGTTTGTGATATCAACAAGTTGTTTTATAATTTAATAGCATTTAAGAACTTAAGTATGACTTTCTTCATATCTTGATTTTGCAACCTTCGCCATCTTTAATTAATGGCATCTTCAATACGGTACGGAACATGATCGTAATGTCTAATTGTCCATTTTTATTGTATTTTGATTGAATCTAAAGCTAGTTTAGTAAATAGAGAAAGATTCAATTTACTCATATTCGATTGTGTTTCTATTCGTCTAACTTATTGTGGACTCAAAAGAATTCGTCTATCTATTAATCGTTTATTTTGTCGAATTTGATTAATCTATAATTTGTTTTTGTGTGTGATATATATATATATATATATATATATATATATATATATATATATATATATATATATATATAGGGTTAATACCATTTTACCCCCCTGCCATATAGATCTTTTCTGGTTTTGCCCCCTGTAAAATTTTTTTTTTGAAAAACAACCTTGTCATTTCAAAAAGCTAACTTTTTAGCCCCTAAAGTCAAAATCCGCAGGAAAATCCGAAAGAAAATCCGCAGGAAACCTGCAGATTTTCCTGCGGATTTTGACTTTAGGGGCTAAAAAGTTAGCTTTTTGAAATGACAAGGTTGTTTTTCAAAAAAAAAAATTTACAGGGGGCAAAACCAGAAAAGACCTATATGGCAGGGGGTTAAAATGGTAATAACCCATATATATATATATATATATATATATATATATATATATATATATATATATATATATATATATATATATATATATATATATATATATATATAGTTTAAGAGCATTTAAGAACTTAAAAAACAACTAGTTGTTTTGTAGTTTAATAGCATTTAAGAACTTAAAAACAAGTAGCTAATGTTGCACCAAGGTTATTGAAAAACAAGCAAAGTCCCCCACACTTAATCAATTCAAACCAGAAAAAGTTAGGTCCTTTGGCAGACATTTTTAATTTCCAAGATTTTGTGATATTGGAGCTTTAATGGGATTCCCACGTAGCGCACAAGGGCACACTCTTTGATCCCCCAACGAATGAGAAGCACCATAATTTGTAGCCTAAAGTAAGACATATTCTATATTTAATTTTTAGATTATGGCTAACTTATCAATATGTCATAGTGGACGTAAAAATATAATCACCAAATTAATTTACATTTGAAATATTGTGGGCGATGTTTTAACGTGTCAAACTCATAGCACACTCTATGAGTAATAAGTTTTGTTAGGGATTTAATTATTTTTTTTTGACAATTTTGTGAGGGATTTAAGAACATTGAAATGAGTGAACATTTATACAACTATGTCCTATAATTTAGTAGAAAACAAACATTAATATAGATTGATAAATGGCCTTTGACTACTTAACACAATTTTTTTCTTCTTTTATTTAAATTTAAAACAAATTATAATCGCGGCATCACATACTAAGATTTAAAGATAAATATAAATAAGAAAAATTAGTTGAAATTTTTTTTATTATATATATATATATATATAAAACAAATTAAAAAATACAATTAATTTTTATCTATAAAAATATACTTCAATTTACTAAATTATACAAAGAATATAAAGTTGATTTAATAGTTAGAGAGAAAGCTGAATAGTAGAATAATTAAGAAAATCAATGGTTTGACTTATTTCAATATATTACATATTATTATAAATTAGATTAATATTGACAAATTTCTTTTGAAAATTATAAAATTTTATTTTATTAAGAATAAAAAATAGAAATTGTTAAATTTTAAAAAAAAAAATAGTGTAACAAATACTTAAATACATTAAGCATGGGTCAAAATAAAGTCATGGGCTTGCCCCTGCTGAGTTTGTATTAAGTAAATTTTATGAAATTGTTTAAGTATATTTTCCTTTTATACAAATGTTAGTGAAATTTAGAAGAACAAATGGGTAAGATTGAGTGACTAATAAAAAATTATGTAAAATTTTTAGATTTTTTTTAAATAGAGAAGACTATCATGTTTTAGAAGTATATTTAACGAGAAGAATTAAGTATTTTGAGTTTTTAGTTAAGAGTTAATTTTTAATTTTCGTAGTATTGTCTGGTGGGATCTATTAATTAAGATGTTGTTTATGAGATTATGCTAGTACAGACATATGTATGTGAGTTTGGGGTCGGATGGTATTAATTAACTCTATCTTCTTCTTCTTTTTTTATCTTTTTTAAAGATGTTTGTCAAGGTTTGACAAAAGATTGTTAGAGTCTAAAGGGAGCTAATTTGATGTTAAAGGAGAATCTAAAATTGCTTGGGATAAGTGGGTGATATTTGTAAGCCTAAGCATAAGGGGGCTGGGAGTTCGAGATTTCCACTTGGTCAATTTAACTTTTTTTTGGAAAAATGGAGATGGAGACTATTTTTGGATCTAGTGACCTTTGGGGTAACATCTTATATTTCATGTATAGAGCCCACATGTTCACCTCCCTCTTGAGGGTAGATTTTTTAGCTTTCGTTATGCTTCATCCTAGTGAAAAAGGATGTCTCTTTTGGGTTCGACTCATGTGAATGCCCCAAGTTGGTTTGCGGGAGTATTAGTAAGGAGGTGGGTTCGGGTCTCAAAACCTCATTATGGAAGGATTTTTGGATTTAATCTTCCCGTTTGTATGTTAGGCTTCCTAGGTTTTTCAGTATCTCTGAACAAGAAGATTAGGTCATGCGTCAGGTCGGGGTGTTTGTGGATGATAGTATGACTTGCGATTTGAAGTGGAAACGAACCATCTTCGTTTATCAAGAAGTGGTATTTTGTGATATGCTTTTAGCTATTTATGATGTGACCTTATCCCTTATTCCTAATAGGTGAGCATGGTTTCACTAAAACAATGGTGTTTTTCAGTCGCTTTAATTTACTCTTGTTTGCTTGAGAGTGACTTGGGTATATAGTGCTCGTCCAACTAATCTGGATAATTGGATTTTTCCTCTCATATGAGTGAGTTAAGCTTCTTCTAAAGTAGTTGTTTTCCCTTGGAAACTTCTCCATGACAAGGTTCCTACTATAATCAATATTGTAAGTGCAGAATGTTGGTAGATCCTAAAAGTGCTTTTTTCTATGATGTGGTTTGAGGTCAGAGTCGCTTTCACATTTGTTTCTGACTTGTGACCTAGCAGCATCTGTTTTATATAGGGTTATTATGTGGGTGGGTGGATTTTTGTTCTTCTTAGGAATATTATGTCTAGTTTTATGTTCTTTAAATCATTAGATGGTAGGACTAGGGTGAAGGAACACTTGGTTATGATTTAGCATTTTTTATTTGGTCGATTTGAAAATCTCGTGACGAAATCGTTTTTTCTAACTCCTCTACCACTGTGAAGGATATGGAAGATAAGAGCGTATTCCTAGCGCACACACACATAAAACTCTTGTATTTTCTCTATTTGGCTTGAGGATTATGTCCTTTTTCTGAGTAGATAAATGAGTAAGTGTCTTTTTCTTAGCAGGTGTGAGTTATTGATGGTTCACCTGGAGGTAGCTTTTCTGTTGACGGTGGTTTATTTCGGATGAGATCTAACTTGTTCTTCTTTGGAGCAGTTTTTCTTCTTCTTTTGATTTTTCTTTGGTTTAGGTTTTATGGAGTGGGTGGAGTTTTGTTGTGTTTGTTTGGGCTTGCATTGTGTGGTCCCCTACGCTCGATGGGTCCTTGTAGGCTATGGCTTGTATCTAACCTTTTCGTTGTGACCTACAAAATTAACACTTTAACGTCCAAATTAATAAAAGAACTAAAAATAGTATGAAAATAAGAATGAATTTGAATCATATTTTTTTTCTCAAGTAAGATGAATTAGTTAAAATAGTTCAAATCTAAAATAAAAATAGACTTCTTTATATAAACGTTTGGCCGCTCCAGATTATAAAGAAAAAAAATACTATGAGTCATTAGATAATCACATTTTTTTCAACCTCTAAACTTAATGGTTCAATGTATTTTAAAAAATATCCTACACACTTATGAGTATATCTCTTAATTTATCAATTAATATAATCTTTTTGATTAAATATTTAATGTGTCATAATTTTTTTTCCACTTTTATCTAATCTTATTTTTTATATTAAATAGAAAATTGTTATTTAAATATAATGAATTTTGTTGTTAATTGATAACGCATAAATGACTAATACAAAGTTATGTTGTCATCTATATATGTATGTATGGCTCAATAATTTTTAAAAAAACCAAATCAACCCAAACCGCATTAGTTTGGTTTGGTTTGGCTCAGTTTTATTTCTAAAAACCAATCGAACCGCACAATTTTTCTCTTGCGGTTCAGATGATTTTTTATGTCAAAATTGCTCAAACCGCACTGTGAACATCCCTACAAGCAGATACACACAATGACACTCACATTCATGCAAACATTCCTACACAAATGCTTACAGGCATCCACGCTCACCTTCGTGCACATACAGATAGGGATGACAAAAAAATTCGTATCTGCGGATATTCGCGGATAAAATCTATCATAGATAAGGGTGGATAGTTTAATAGATATCTGCGTATAAAATAAATAGATATTTAAATATGCGTTTAATAATGAATATGATTATGGATTTAATGATACACATGTCCGCGAATATTCATATTCGTTAATAAATTATAAGAATTACTTAAATATTAATTTATTATACTTTATTTTTTTCATCTTCTAAAAAATTAGTTTTCTCTTCTTTCTTTTTTTAAAGTTTTCTTTGAAGAAGACATTTTATATTCCATACAAATCATATTGGTCAATTCATATTTTAATTTCTTCTTTACTTCATAACTTACTTGAATAATTTCACCGTCCAACCAACCACTTTTTTTTGTTCAACCAATGTCTTCCTTTATACTCTTTTGTCATCCGCTCTTTCACCATAATTCATAATAACAATATATTTCATTTTTTGTTAAAAATTAAATGTATGAATTTTATGCTTTGGTGAAACTAAAGGAAATTAATGTGATAAAATTTTGTTGTTAAGAGAGGTTTGTAAGGGTGTTATGTGATAATAACTTCCTGTGTCTTTAAAAGAAGTACAAAATATTTTTTTAAAAAAAAGTAGGTTAAATATGTTTTTGGTTCTTATAAATATGTTAAATTTTACTTTTAGTCCCTATTGAAAAATGACATATTTTGGTCCCTACAAAAATTGTATGCATGTAATTTAGTCCCTGTTATTTTTAAAATTATTTAATTACCTTTTTAACTTTTAAATTTTTGAATAATTTGTTTTATAATTGTAAGATATTTATTTATAAAATTTTTAAAATGAGAAGAATTAAATATAATTTTTTTTTAATTTTTAAAGAAACTGATAAAAGTAATGAAAATCTCAACTTAAAAATTAAATTTTGAGTTTTTTTTTAAAAAAATATATTTGTAACGTTCTAAACATGACTGCAAAATAATCATTTAAAAATACACATTAATTTATTCCCTATATTTTCTTTTTTTTTTAAATGCAACCTTATCATTTCAAAATACTAACAATTTAGCCCCTAAAGTAAAAATTCGTAGGTTTTTTTTCGAATTTTTCTGCGTATTTTAACTTTAGGAGCTAAATTGTTAATATTTTTAAATGACAAGATTTTTTTAAAAAAAAAAAGAAAATATAAAGGCTAAATCAGAAATAACCTATATGATAAAGGAGTAAAATGATAATAATCCTTTTTAATATCTTGTAGATAAATATAACATAATTATTTATTTTAGAAAATAATACAATACTAACTTTAATCAACTTAATATTACTCCTTCTATCATTATTAAATGTCACTTTCATAGAAATTATTTATTCATTTTTATTTATCATTCTTAAAGTTTAAATATTAATCCATATCTAACTATTAGTTATAAAGTGAATAATATATGAAATAAGATGAGAAGTAGTTAAAAATATTACATAAAAACAGATATAATTTCATAAAAGTAAAATTTATTAATTTTTCTTGGTAGCATACAGATACAACATATTAGAAAAAATAATGATTATTGTATGACATTAAAAATTTATAAAATTATTCTTCACTAATAAAACTCAGATCGGTCATTGACTTAGTTAAATTATTGAATTATTGTGTTAATGGTCGAACTAGTGGATTACTGATTAGACCGCGTAATAATGTGAAAATATAATTCTTTTCTTTTATAATTTTTTTTAATTATTGTTAGTTTAGAATATTATTAATTTATTATATCGTATAATTATTTTTTTTATATTTTAAAGTTATTATATTGTTATATTGTATGATTAATAATAAAAAGTTTAATGATTTATAGTGCAGTAGGTAAAACTATAATATTAATAATTTTGAAAAGTAACTTTGACAATTTTTATTTTTATGATTATTTAATTATTATAAATAATTTACATAATTATAAATATTTATAAAATTGATTTTTAAAATAGAGAAACTAAAACCTTAACGAAATGAAAATAATGATCAAACTTATAATTAAAATTAAGCTAAAAAATAATAAATATAAACAAATCAATCTGTCGGACCAAGAAACTTACTGATTCGCTAGTCTGACAAGTGAATCGGTCGGATCACACCATTTTTATCGGATCAATTGTAACAATGGTCCGAAGATCTTACCAGACTGCTCTACCCTTCGTTTTACTACAATCTAACCGGTCCGACTGAATGGAACGGTCCGAATTTTAAAACTATGTATAACATATAAAATGAGAGAGAATAATAAATATTTTAAAAGATAATAGAAAAATATTATTAATTATTTATTGAAATTATAAAAAGACTTATATTACATTACAGTAAACTTTTTTTTTAATCGACTTGTAATAAAAAACGGAGAGTATAACTTTTTCTTCTTGAAATAATTTAGACCATTAGTTTTTGTCTAAAATGAGAGAAAACTATACAATTTCTTATTTTGTCTTTTTTTTCTTTAATCTTCATCCTCAAAATATTGTGACAAGCAAAAATGCTTTTCTTGCGCACTATTGTATTATTATTTTAATTAATTAATTCATGTAGAGTGTGTAAATCGAGATAAAGGTTGAGTGGGGCATGCAAAGGATACTTATAAAAGGGGTGTGTGATGTGTTTATTATGCAAGAAGAGTGTGTGTTCTTTTTGAGGAAGAAGATTCAAAGAGAACTTGTGCAAGAGTTAGTGCTCACCTCTCACACCTCTTCAAGTTCAAGAATCAAACACTAAGAGCAATAAGGTATGCCAATTTCTTCCCTTACAAACTTTCTTCATTTTTGAGTTTATATAGATTCTCTCATATCTATTGAGTATCAAACGATTATATTTACACTAATCAATAAATCGTCAATAGCGTCTGACGCAATAATTAACATGTAAATAGTAAATAAAAAATTAAATTAGTTTTATAATATTTCTTATATTATTTGAAAAAATTTAAATTAATTTTTTAAAATTCTTTTTTTAGTGAAAAAAAAAATATAAGAGATACTTGAATCCGATACAAACTCATACAAAATTCTGATAATAAGAAAAACCTAGAAGACATCAAAACTAACAAGCAACCAACAACATTATATCTTCATTTCTAATTGACATTGCTTTATGGCTATTAGATTTTACCTTTTCAAGAATTTACCTTTTCAAGAATTTGGTTTCTTAAAAATCAAATCTAAGTACATTTGTCATTTGTAAGGTTTTTAATTAATGCATTTATTTTGTTTTAAATTAATTGACCCATAAATATTAATATGATCAACTTTAACTTCATTTTTTTCCTTCATTCTTTGTTCCTCAGTCTAAATTAATTAAAATCCACAAACCAAAAAAGCCTGACAAGGAACACACTATGAAAAATAATACTATTGATATTGCCAAAATTGTGAGTGGAGAACTACTCTTTGAATACAATAATTTAAATTCAATAACTTTTAGTGAGTAATAATGCTAACTTTTTATGCTTAAAATAATATAATTAACTTTCACATCAACACACTCTTAATGGAGAAATTCACGTTTAGTGTCAAAATTAGTCTTATCTTCTATGCTTAATTGCATGCAACTTGCATGCCACTACCTTCCATTTCTAATAAATGTTGATTTAATACTCATGATTAGTCATATGGTAACTCACTTTTTATTTTTTTAACTCACTTTTTAACTTCTTAAAGAAACATATTTTATTGAAGAAATGTTATTTGTTATTATTTAATTTATTTATTTTTTAAAAATTATTATCCGTATCAACGTGTCAATATTAATATTAATGTTGTAATTTGATGTCGTGTTATATTTTTGTTATTCAAATAAAATTAATAATAATTCTATAGACTACACTTTTTTTTTACCATGTATATCTTTTCTAAATACCATACAACTTTGTTATATAATTGTATCCAAAAAAAACTTTGTTATATAAGTGTGATCCACCATGACAATATTTCTTTAAGAGGTCCACCAATAATTAAATTGAGTACGATAAACATTTTTCTTATCAAAATTAAAATGATGTTTCGTTTTTCTCAAATATTATAGCTTTTCAAATTTTTTCTAAAGAAAGGTCAAAACATGCTTCACTTTAGCTCTTTCTTTTCTTGTTCCGTAGTTGTTTAAAATACAATGACATATACCAACAATAGTATTTCATAAAAGCTATATTGTTTCCAAATCCTAATTCAACAGAAAGAAATTGTTATTATTAGATATTGTTAGGTTGAACGCTGTCGTCATAATACAAACTCTGATATTCACGATTACAAACTCTGATATTTACGATTGTGTATAAATTTTTAGTAGGTTCGAACTCTTATATTTGTATATAATATTTGATCTTTATATATCAAAAAATATTAGTTGAAAAAATCTATATTATATGTATAAAAAATTTAGTGACAAATTTAATTTTAAGTTTTTGAATAAAATATAAATATTTAGTGCCTAAAACATGTGTCTTCTTCTATAGAGAAAAACTTTTAAAAGAAATTACTTTTATTTTATCAACTTTTAATCATATCCACAAAATAATCTTTTAATCTTGTCTTGTTGTACAAATCTTCTTTTATCAATAGTCAATATCTCTATTTTCAGAATCATGTTAATATATAAACTTTTTATATAAAAATCAAAGTAAAGTACTATATAGTATACACATATTTTACAAAAATGTTAGGTACATCTTTACATAAAATATTAGCATATTATCAGTATAGTGTTACACAAGTAACAGATATTTGAATTTCTTAACTACTAAGTTTAGAGTTCGATTTTGTTCGATTTCTGATTATTGTATACATACATAAAGATTTTTTTTATTAAGAAATTTTAAATTTTTGGCATTTTCTTCCTCGAGCCGGCTTCCGAACACAAGTCTCTAAAATTTTCATTATTAAAAAATGAAGGAAAAAAAAGATTTATCTGTTTTATGTTTCTATCAGGGGTTTATGGAACTGGGGGAGGTTCTTGAATTACTATTAGCTTATATTTTTGTTGTTTACTTTACAAAGAAGTTTCATGGAAACACATGAGAAGAAGGTTCAATCATACATGCAACACTATAAATACATAACTTTTCTGTCACCTTTCAATGATAAAAGGTGTCACATTATTTATCTCATTTAGTTCAAGTTTGAAACAATCTTTAGGTTTCTATGTTTTTCACTCTCTTGATGAATGTATTCAAATTTGGTTTTAATTTTGACATTGAACTAACTTACTTAAACTTGGCAGATTGGTGCATCCTCAAGGCATCATACTCTTCTTGATTGAGTTGCTATCATGGACGATAACAGTATCGCGAATAATAATGCGGTCAAGAACAAGTGGTTAATGCCTCTATCAGTTTTCTTCAAAGATGCAAGGTACATTACATTCAATTTTTGTGTAATCTAAATTGTCACCATTGTTTCTTGGAGGACTAAAAGGTATTAATAATTGGCTTTGTTGATGTAAATGTAAATGTAGCCTTGTATTCAAGATGGACACACTAGCTAAGGAGATTCTTGGGATTGCATTCCCATCTGCACTTGCTGTTGCTGCTGATCCAATTGCTTCTCTTATCGACACCGCATTCATCGGCCACTTGGGTACGTTTTTTTCTTCTCACTAGATCATGACGTTATACTATAGTCTTGATCAGAACCGTCTTTGAGAGCGGCAAGATGGACTACTGTATAGGATCCAAAATTTGTCACAGTTAAATTGTGGCTAAATAGGGTTTTTCATAAAATATTGTTACAGTTAAATCGCGCTTAAATAGTACCTCCAGTTAAATCGCGCTTAAATAGTACCTCCATTTGTACAGCTATGGTTAAACTTAAACTGCTGTTAATCTACACAGAGTCTCCAAAAACTTGAGATGGCTCTGGTCTGGACTGGAGTTGTAATAAAGATCATTTTAATGTTGTGGCTTGTTTGAAGCTAAATGTTTTTATCTTTTTCATGTGTTTAGGGCCGGTGGAACTTGCGGCTGCGGGAGTTTCGATTGCGGTGTTCAACCAAGCGTCAAGGATTACCATTTTCCCTTTGGTCAGTATTACAACTTCCTTTGTAGCTGAAGAAGATACTATTAATAAAATCAATAGCATAGCAGCAGAAAAGCAATCCAATGAAAGCATTAAGGCAAAGTCCAATGAAGTAATGCCTGATGATCATTTGCTTCAAGACATAGAAGCAGGTGCAACAAAACCGGATGGTACCTTGAAAAACGAGACAAAAAATGAAGATGGTACTTCCTCTCTATCTTTCTCTTTCTATGATATGATTTGAGTTACTGACACATTCACCGGTAATAGTTTGAGAAAACTATATAGTTAAATGTAACTCGGTCTGTCTATGTTCTATGTTAAGTCTATGTCAGACACCAAACACGTTTTCAATCTGAAGTGTCGGTGCTACAGAGATATAGGTAAATGAGTGCATATGTTGTTCTAACATGCTAAATTTCATTATCAGATGCTAATTTCAATACAAGCAAGTCTTCTATTGTTACTAGTAATGGTAACAAGAGTGAGTCAAGACCTATAAGAAAGAAGAGGCACATTGCTTCAGCATCTACTGCATTACTTTTTGGCACAGTCCTTGGCCTTATTCAAGCTGCAACCCTTATATTTGCAGCAAAACCTCTATTAGGTGCAATGGGTTTGAAAAGTGTATGTATCTATATCACCAAAAGTACTATGTTTCAATATATTTAGTTAACTAAAATAAACTTTTGTGAAGTTGAGATATTTCTCTTTTTTTTTTAGGATTCTCCGATGATGACCCCGGCTACTAAGTACCTAAGGTTGAGAGCCTTAGGTGCTCCGGCAGTGCTTCTCTCTTTGGCCATGCAAGGAATCTTTAGAGGGTTTAAAGACACAACAACTCCTTTATATGTCATTGGTAGGTTCAAATGATCCATTTGTCATAGACATCATGTTAAAAGACCCACATCGGACAATATATGGTCTGAATATACTCTGATCTCACTCCAGATAGTCCACTCTTGAACATGAGGGAGTGTGTTCAGGGTCTCGCATTAGACGAGATACGACCTTAAAATTTGAGAAGATTTGTTCTAAAATTTGTCATTGTTTTTCCCTAACGCGGTTCATTTATTTGCTATGATTTTATCTAGTTTCCGGATATACGTTGAATGTCGCTTTGGATCCACTACTTATCTTTTACTTCAAAATGGGCATCAGAGGTGCAGCCATTTCACATGTGCTCTCTCAGTAAGTCTTACTTTGTTTAATCCTA